>NC_142868.1:40003023-40155988 GCF_051225735.1 Oryctolagus cuniculus | reverse complement strand
GCTACCTGTAATGCTGGTGTCCTATACATGAGTGCTGGTTTGAGTTTCTTCTGACCTCCTTCAACTCCCTGCTTATGTACCTGGGAAAGTAAGAGAAGATGGCTCAAATATTGGGCTCCTGCCACTCATGTTGCAGACCCAGATGGAGTTTCAAACTCCTGGATTTGGCCTGCCCTAGTGTCATTAGAACCACTTGGGGAGTGATCCAGAAGATGGAGAATCTCTTTCTCCCTTTGTCTGAATCTGTCTCTCTCTGCTCTCTCTCTTTCTCAGTCACTTTGCCTTTCAAATAAATAAAATAAATCTTTAAAACCATGACTTTGTTGGGCCACCTGAATTAGTACTTGGAAAACTTAGATTTCTTATCCGATGTTGAATGAGAAATTTACATATATTAAGTTTAATATTATTTCTTATATTTTTTATTTATTTGAAAGACAGAGGGAGGGAGAGAGAATCTTTTTTTAAAAGATTATTTATTTGAAAGTCAGAGTTACACAGAGAGAGGAGAGTCAGAGAGAGGTCTTCCATCCAGTGGTTTACTCCGCAGATGGAGGCAATGGCTGGAGCTGCACTGATCCGAAGCCAGAAGCCAGGAGCCAGAAGCTTCTTCCAGGTCTCCCACTCAGGTGGAGGGGCCCAAGAACTTCAGCCATCTTCTACTGATTTCTCAGGCCATAGCAGAGAGCTGGATTGGAAGTGGAGCAGCCAGGTCTCAAACCGGTGCCCATATGGGATGCTGGCGCTTCAGGCCAGGGCGTTAACCTGCTGCATCACAGCACCAGCCCCGAGAGAGAGAGGGAATCTTGCATCTACTTGTTTACTATCCAAATACCTCCAAGACCCGGGTCTGGGCCAGACAGAAGCCAGCAGTCTGGAACTCAGTTTTGCTCTTTCAGGTGGTTGACATTGTTCCAAGTACTTGAGCCATCATCTGCTATTTTCCGTGGTGCACATTAGCAGGAAGCTGGAAACAAGTCTGGAACAGAGCCAAGGCTCAAAACCAGGCACTCTGTTGTTAGAGTGGCAACTCAAGCAGCTTCTTAATCACTATGCTGAATGCCTTAGTACTCAATACAAAATGTGAAAAAGTTATAAATCACATTATTAATGACATTTCCACTATTCAGACAAATACCTGCTCCGAAATTCAAACATGCACACACACACTTAGTCTTAGTTACAATTTTAAAGGATGAAAGTATTTATGAAAAATTATTGGATAGTTGAAGAAAGAGCTGGAACTCTGTCTAAGCTGGAAAGTTAAATAAAAGCTCCAGTTAACTGGATTCTTCTGATTAGAGTTAAAATGAGCTACAAGTAATAGAGTCACAAGGAGGGTGTTTTTTTGAAATTAAGTGATTCTCTTAGTCTATGTAGGTTGCCACAACAAAATGCCATAGCCCAGGTGGCTTAGATGGGAGTGGGGTGGGAGGGCAAGAATGGGGGGAAGAAACACTATACCCCTAAAAGCTATAGATATGAAATTTGTATTCATTAAATAAAAACCTTCAAAAAATCAAATCTATTTCTGACAATTGTGGAAGCTGGAAAGCCTAAGATCAAGGTTCCCACAGGGTTCATCTCCAATAAGGACCATTTTCTTGGCTTGCAAATAGTCACTTTCTGACTGTGTCCCTACAGAGTAGAGAGTGGGAGTTGGGGAAAGGTGTGGGGAGAGAAATCTGTGATGTTTCTTTTTCTTTTATAAGGATACCAGTTGTATAATACCAGGGCTTCACTCTATGATTCCTTAACCCTAACCACCTCCTTAAATGTTTTTTCTCCTGTACATTCATAAATATAGTTAAGGCTTCATTATATAAAGTTGGAAGGGACATAATTAAGTTCAAACAGTAATCATTATAATGTCTTGCTATTTCCACTTGCAATCTTCTTTGACATTTGTTCTTTCTTGTCATTCCTAGTCTGGTGGTCTCCATTGCCCCATTTCATTCTTTCAGTTTATATGTGGATGGAAGTCCTTTTGACCATTGTAGTTAAAATAGATTAAGAAAAAACAGTGTCAATATATGCCAGACAGACCAGCATATTCACAGATAAAATTCTTTGTAATATTCCATTATATGTAAGAGGTAGGCTGACCAGATTGGATAGCCAACACTGTAATTGTGGGCCAGTACTTTATGTCTGTCTTCTCATAGCATAATGAGATGTGAATATCATCTTGTAGGTTAGGATTACAGTGGTCCCTCAAGGCCTTGATGTTTCCCTGATGGCTGCTTTCTAGATTTTACTGATAGTTGATAAACTCCCAACATAGACACACACACACACACACACTCAGAAAGAGAGAGAGAAAGAGAGAGAGAGAGAGAGAGAGAGAGAGAGAGAGAGTGATCTGATACAATAATACCTGAGATGCCTTTCTTATTATATCCACAGCTTTTTTAGACGTTGAAATTCTTACAACTGTAGCTTTTCCTATATGGAGCATGACATATAGTTGTGGTAGCTAGTTCAGTTAAATGAGTGTTACCTGAGTGCTAGGTGGGAAGAATCTTAACAAAGGTTAGCCATTGTTGCTATTGCTACCATTGCTATGTTTTTCCTAGAGTTCCCTACAGTTGTCCTATACAGTGTTAAGTTTTAACTTTAATACAAATAAGTATTTTCATTTTACTATTGCATTTTGTGTTTTGTATGTATTTATATTTCTTGTATTGTTTGTATTTCTGCCAGTAACATCCTTTTTATGGTTGACATCACCATAGGTGTCTTATTTTCTGATGATTAGAAATGGGCATAATTTGACATAAATGTATATTTTAAAACTTTTAAAACTTGCTGTTGTATCTCTTTGTTTCTGAATGGCATATGTTTTTCTGTAGGAGGCAGAACGTTATTAACTGAACTCAGTCGAGTTATTTCTTTATACTGTTTGATGCCCTCTGTGTGCCAGACATTGTGCTAAGTGCTTTGCTGTATTATCTTATTTATTCATGATGGGGAAGAGACTGTTATTGCTTCTGTGGCAAGAAAGTCTTTGAGACTTCAAGAGATTAAGTAAAACTTGCCGAATATCTCAATTGTGAATGGAAAATTTAATATTTGAATCCAGGCCTATCTGATTTAGCCAAGTTTGTTTTTTTTTTTAATTTCTGACCCCTAGATCACTGACAATAGAGCAGCTAATCAATAAACTTTCTACAAAAAAGAATTGATATTTTTGAGGTTTTTACTAATGCCTAGATTATTCTTACAAATGCTTCAAACAACTACACTCCTGCTTTTCCTTTCTGAGAGAGAGAAAAGATTCATCTTGCATGACGTTTAGGTTTAGAGAAAATGATTAGAGTGGCTTTTACCTTCTAACCTCCAGAGTTTTGTTAGTGAGAACAGCCAGTGGTGCAGTTCTAGATAGGGTTCTGGAGAAGTCCACTTGACCAAGCCAAGAACTTCTGCTCTGGTGTATCTCCAACAAAGCCGTGCCTTCCAGTGGAGCTATATCTTTAATACAGAAAGCATTTACACACACACACAAAGCTCTAATAATCACTAGGAAACAAAACTAACCACAATCATATATCTAAAAGAAATCCTAATTTTTTAAACCTTTAGCTGTAACTCTGTAAGGACAAGATAAGTGAATTCTTTAAGATTTATTTTTCTGGTAACTCCAAATTGAAGATATAAATGTATGCCAGTGTCTGCCATTGAAAGTAATATTTTCATAGCTTATGGAAATGCAAACATTGAATTAAATGCTAACATTGGATGGAAATGAAATACAATAAATAGGATTCTCAACATTTTCATTTCCACATTTTAGACCTCAATATATGATAGAGTCCCTTAGTAACTATTTGTGAAATATTTAGCATGTTTATTTGGAAGTTTGTTTTTTATTTCTTCATGGTGGCACTTTCTAAAAATGCTACTGAAAGACTTCAGTAAGTCATTACCTTGAGGTTTAGTTTCAGCTACTCTCCTGTACTTATTTCCTTATTTAAAAAGATATTTGACTACCCTTGAAGCCCTGTCCAGTGGCCTTGGATAAATGTCTTTATGTATTTATATTACTGGATTTAGTTTTTTTTTTTTTCTTGAGTATGTGACTCATTGAGATTCTAAAAAGATAAGTCTGTTCATTATTAGCTTTGTTAGTTTTTAATTTAGAAAAGTTAAATTACATTTTATTAAACTTCATTAGCTTTTCAAGCAAGCAATATGAATATAGCTACTTGCATTCTGCAAACCTAATCTTAGTCACTTTATCTCATTGCTGGTACAGTAATAAGTTGAGATGAATATTCTCCTTTGCAGTTGATGATCCTTCTTTAGAAATTGTGTCAGATCACAGTCATGATTGATGAATTGCTTGGATCAGCTTCTGTTTGCCTGTTGCTGCTTTAATTTGTTGGTAAAGTTTGAATTTGCCACCTCACATCCCACCAGTTTCTTTGCTTCGGGCTATTGTGACTAATGACAAAGTAATTTCAAACTAAATCATTTTTTAAATTCAAATGAAGCTCAGGTGCTTTTCCTGTTTGAAACCACTGCATATGTGCTGCATACTGATGGGGCTGCTGAAGTGTCTGCACTCGGCATGAAACATAGCTCTCACTGGCACATTAGTTACTCCAAACATGTGAGAGCTGTGTGAGTATTTTCAGTAGTGAACCCTGTGCCAAGTGGGTCAGCAGATTCCTCAACCCCTTTGTCATTTGTCATCATGAAAAATGAGAACTAAGTTTTACACAGTAGACCATGAGACATAAGCACAAAATAACTTGTGTATCACTTGGCTGTTTGGCAGAGGACACAAATTTCAGCCTCAAATCAATCCAGTTCCACGTCCCTTCATAAAGAGTGTGGCACACAGATATTGATGTTTTCACTATAAAGAAATGTTAAATGTTTGAGGAGATATATTTTCCTCTTTGGCCATAACACAATGCATACAAATATGGAAACATCACATAACCTGCAATAACTATGTCCAATTCTATTATGTTAAATTGTTGTAATTTAAAAATTCTGTGAGACCCCTTAGGAATGCTCAGCCAGACTTGGGATTGAGTCAACATAATTTCTTTGTCTGCGATATTATTGAAATCAACCCTATAAACAATAGAAATATTAATATTGAGATAGGAACTTGAAAAAGGATTTTGGTTCTGTACTACATCCATTTCAAGGCAATTTATCATACATGAAATGGTTTCCTACTGTGTGCATTATCCTTCAATGATTAATAAGACAGTGTTTGTACTCTAGAAGCTTACTAACACTTTGCAGTTGGGGATGGAAAGATCTGATATTTGTTTTCTGATAGAAATCCTATTGATACTGCTTGCTCCATTTTGAGAAAGTCTGTTATGTCTTGATTCATCATTCTAATCACCTTAGACACATCCTTAGATGATCCTATGTCTTTTGCTTTGGTATTACCTGTTTTCCAGGGATGTTCTTCAAATCTAGAATTTTATATCTTTGTTGTGTATGACTTGTCCAGTAACAGATATTATCTGAATAAAATGTCTTTAAAATTTTTAAGTATTTATTTTATTTTCATTTATTCAAAAGGCAAAGTGACAAAGAGGAATACACACACACACACACACACACACACACACACACATTTAGAGAGAGAGATGAGTTTATTTCCTAAATGCCCACAACAGCCAGAAATCAGTGAGGCCTATGTCAGGAGCTTGGAACTCCATCCAGGTCTCCCCCAGTGGCAGGAATCCAAGTCCTTGAGCCATTGCTTGCCACCACTCAGTATGTATATTAGCAGGACGCTGGAATGGGAGCTGGGAGAGGCCTTAGACATTGCCGCTCCAATATGGGCAACCCAAACATCAGCTTAACTGTTGCCCCACAATGTCTGCTTCAGAATATAAATTTCAAGCTGTCAAAAACATGAGTAAGTAAAATTTGGAATGGAAATGTCAAAGATGTGAAAAATGTATTAATAATTAAGGAATCACTTAGATGGCAAAATTGGTTCAAAATCTTTTTGAAGAGTGGCTATAGGCTTTTTAAAAAGGAATGCTAGAATAAAAAAGCTTGATTAGAGATTGAATGGCTTAATATCCCACAGGGCAATAAAATCATAACCTTTGGTGATCTTTTTACTAGAGAGAAATCTACAAGTTTATATTTAAACTTCTCAATGATTGGGTTCTAATCAAATAGTAAGCAGCAAAACCACACTCAGGAATGTACTGCTAGAGACTTAATAATAGGTAAATGATGCTCCATTAAGACACTGAAAGGATTTGCTGTATTTCTTTCTGATTCCCAAATGTTAGTTCATTTTTCTTTTCTTTTTTTAAAAAAAAGTTTGTTTATTTGAAAGGCGGAATTGTAGAGGCAGAGAGAGAGAGAGAGAGAGAGAGAGAAAGAGAGAGGGAGAGAAAGAGAGAGGGAGAGAGAGAGAGGGACAGAGAGAGAGAGAGGTTTTCCATCTGCTAGTTTACTCCCTAAATGACCGCAGTCACTGAGCTGGGCTGATCTGAAGTCAGGAGTCAGGAGCTTCTTCCAGGTCTCCCATGTGGGTGCAGGGGCCCAAGGTCTTAGGCCATCTTCTACTGCTTTTCCAGGCTATAGCAGAGCTGGATTGAAAAGTGGTGCAGCTAAGACTCAAACTTGAGTCTGTATGGGATGCTGGCACTGCAAGCGGCAGCCTTACCTGTTATGTCACAGTGCTGGCCCCTTGATCAATTTTTCTTACAATGTACCTATTAAGAATGTTTGCAGGCCGGCGCCAAGGCTCAATAGGCTAATTAATCCTCCACCTAGCGGCGCCGGCACACCGGGTTCTAGTCCCTGTCGGGGTGCCGGATTCTTTCCCAGTTGCCCCTCTTCCAGGCCAGCTCTCTGCTGTGGCCCGGGAAGGCAGTGGAGGATGGCCCAAGTGCTTGGGCCCTGCACCCCATGGGAGACCAGGAGAAGCACCGGGCTCCTGCCTTCGGATCAGCGCGGTGCGCCGGCCGCAGCGCGCCAGCCGTGGCGGCCATTGGAGGGTGAACCAATGGCAAAAAGGAAGACCTTTCTCTCTGTCTCTCTCTCTCTCACTATCCACTCTGCCTGTCAAAAAAAAAAAAAAAATAGAATGTTTGCTGACACAAGTAGATAAGCGCAGTTTATTAAAACTTCCACTCTTTTCCTGGCTCCTGGCTTCAGATCCACACAGTTCCAGCCATTGTGGCCATCTGGGGAGTGAACCAGCAGTTGGAAGACCTCACTCTGCCTCTGCCTCTCTGTAACTCTGTCTTTCAAACAAATAATAAATCTTTAAAAAAAAACTTTCACACTTGTGAATAGAGAGACTGTTCAATGTAACAGTAAATAACTGGCTGTGTGATTTCCAGCCAAACATAACATTTGTGCTCTTTACTCTGCTGTGAAATGAGGAACTAGATTAAGGTGATTGTTAAAATCTCCCCCAGTTTTAGTATGTTGTAATCCTTAAAGGATGGGATTATGAATAGCAAGATTTCTTGTTCATTGGCTAGTGTGTGGAATTATGCTACAGTGCCCCCTAAAGGTACTTTATGATTTGGGGGCAGGCCAACCTTCTAATCCTAGAATATCTAAGGAACTTCCTCTTAGAAGAAGTTTGGCAGCACATCCTGTTAGGACCTTTGATTTAAGTAGTCAATATTTGCTAGCTATTTTCACAGAAATTCTGCATCACAAACCATCATACAATAAATATTTATTTTCACTCTCAAGCATATAAGCCAAATGGGGAGTTCTGATAATCTTGATGAAACTCGGTGGGAACCTACATTATTCTTGGTGTTGTGTGAACATCAGGGCTGTTTCCTCTAATCTTTGCAGGTGGTTCTTTCTTCGGTGTTGAGTAGTTGCTGCACACTCATAAACACATCTGTGCTTAGCAAAGTGTTTAAATGTTGACTCTCTTCAGATTTTTTGGAGTTGTGCCTTTGTGCATCATTCTCCTTTCTGGTACTTTGTCCCATGGAGTCAAGCCACCTTGATGCGCCAAAGACCTTTAGCTCCATCTCTTCAGTGTGGCCAGTTTGTCATTATACTCTATCCCTTTCCTGCACGAAAGTATAACTCTTGCCAGCTTGTTTTTCTCTTCTAGAGATTATGGTCCTGTGTTGTCTAAAGCCTAGTATCTTCAAAAGTCATTGTTTTACATTTTTGCTAGTTCTTTGTCAATTCAGGCAGCAGAGATAATTTAGTTTCTGTTACTCAATTTTAACTGGAAGTCAAGGAAAAAATATGGCTTTCTAAGAATTGTAAACAACCTAACTTTTGGTGGAATAAGACAGTATGCAACTATCAAATTATATTTGAATGTGTGTATGTATATATTTCCAGTTTGTCCTATTTGTCCTCTAGCAGTCTGTTTCCTTCTGTTCTTAGGATATTTAGGATTTTGTCATAGTTTGGCATTGAATATATTTCACTTTTTGTTGTATTTTTTATTATATGTGTGAGCATATGTTATCTGACCAATAGTAGTATATGCTCTTTAAAGGTCGGAGCTATACTTTATTGCTTTCAAAATTTTCTTTAGTATGTGTATAACATTTAAAATGGATGATAATCAATTTTCATTCCTTTTTGTAAAAAGGATTCAAAATATGAGGATTAATTAGGTGTCATTTATAATGTGTTTTGTACTGGAAAAGTTCAGCATAAGTAATGATGTCTTTAGCATTTAGGTTGATATCAATCTGAGTTTCAGTTGTCTTCACCAAAATTAGGTGCCATATGTTAGGCTCCAATTTCTCATGAGTTCAAATGCAACCTGCTTAGAAGAATACTCCAAGCTTACATGAACAGTGTTATCAAAACCTCTCAGAGTCGTTTTGGCTTTGTATTTTCTGATGCTGTTTTTCTTTCTCTACTCAGTGACTTTGACATTGTAATTCAGAATACATGGGACATGGATTGAACACTTTAAAAATGCTTGATGAGCATGGTATTGAAGATTATATTTATTGAATAAACCCTTATCTCTAAAATAAGTTTTCAGTTATACCTAATCTACTTTTTGTATTATCTGTGAGTTGTCCTGAAAGGTGGTTGCCTCCTTCCAATCACCCATTGGAGAGTTGCTTCTCTTCCTCTTTTTTGACTACTTTTTTAAAAAAATTATTTATTTATTGGAAAGGCAGAATTACAGAGAGAGAGAGAGACAGACAGACAGATAGAGAGAGGTAACCTCTATCCACTGATTCACACCCCAAATGGCCACAACAACTAGGCCTACGCAGGGCCCAAGTTAGAAGGATGAACTCCATCCAGGTCTCCCACATGCATGCAGGGGCCCAAGCATTGTTTTCTCAGGCCCATTAGCTGAGATCCAAAGTGGAGCAGCCAGGACTCAAACCAGCATCTCAGGTGGTGACTTAACCCACTGCACCACAATGCCGGCCCAACCTGACTACTTCTTCATCTCTTTCCCTATCCTTTGTTTCATAGAATGGTATAAGAAGATCTTATATAACCTTTAAATTACCTCAGAATGAACGTGATTAGGGAGGACAAATGATTGCAAATCATATATTATGTTCCGAAGTCACACATCATTATTTGGGGGAATCATCTGAACAATCACTTTCCTCAATTAACATAGCATTCTCTAGTGGACTATGTAGTTATTTTTTTGTGCCTGTCAAAATTATAAGAGGAATTAATTTTAGTGGTTTATAGTCTTGTTCTACAAATAAAACAATTTAATGGAAAATAGTGAATTACATTTTATTTTAACCATTCTTCATTGGTTAATGATTTGAAAGCAGGTATCTGTGCAACTACTTGGTGATTATGTCTTATGTCTATACAATCTTTTATTTAAAAGTGTATATTCTTTGTATTTTCATTATTAATTGTGGTGAAACCTAAAAATGTATCTGAATTTTTTTTATTTTATAATAATGTGTATGATTGGCTATTAAAAATTCTTTTATGAAAATAGAATTTGAAAATTAAAGTCTTGGAATGTTTTTAAAGCACAGTTATGCATATATAGATAGTTGTTATTTTTATGTATTGCATTCTTTTTAGTTTTGTACAAATCTTAATTAATTTACATAACCAATATAGTTTTTAATATACCTTTTCAGAATACAAATGCCAATTTGAACATGAGGAAAAGAACAAATGCCTTGGTTCATGCTGAATCAGATGTTGGCAGCAGAACTGAGGTAGGAAACCATTCAAGCAAATCTCCCACAGTTGTTCAAGAATCTTCTGAAACCAAACTTCAGACTTACTTAGCTTCCAGTCCAAACCCATTCAGCCAAGCAAATGCAGCTGAAACTATATCTGCTGCGAGAGCGCTGACACCGGCTCCTTCAGCTCCTAGTCAGACTGCGTGTGTGTCTAGACAAGCTTCGCTTGGATCTGCTTCTACTCAGCATGTGTTTGGATCAAGACTGGGGAGGATTAAGACCACAGTTAATACCGCAGGGGCTTCTGGGAAGTTGCCAGTCTGCACTCCTCCCCCTGCTCCTCCACCCTCTGGATCTGGCGCAAGTAAAATAGACAAATATGCCCGTATTCTCTTTCCAGTCACCTTTGGAGCATTTAACATGGTCTATTGGGTTGTTTATTTATCTAAGGACACTATGGAGAAATCAGAGAGCCTAATGTAATTTTGTTGTATAGTAGTTTCATAAAAGATGATTTAAATGTAGACTGTCTTTTAAAATGTTTTTAAAGATAGCTATTCTTTACTAAAATAAAAATTATGTGTAATTTTTCAATTTAAAAAATATAACCCAGTTATTGGGAGAGTTAATTTTTCAGCAAAGGATAAGTGAACCATCTTACTTCTGAGAAAGACACTTTAAAAGTGATCATTCAGCATTCAAGTAAGATGGAGTGTAGACTATACAGAAAGTTGAGAAGATAAATATAAGGCTATTAGAGGTATGGGTTACACATTTTTGCATTGAAATTTGAAAAAAGACTATTGAAATGTTTAAATAAACCCTATAAATATCAACCAGCCATCCCAAATTTCTCAGTGGCACTGTCCTTAACCAGAAGTGTTTATCAGATATCATTTGTAGTGAGCTTTGGAGATTCTTTCAGTTCCTGCAAGAAAAGGACTTTCCTTGTTAAGAAAACATTGATAAAAGGAAAATGGACCAAAACAAATACTGATCAAGGGAGTGAAGTCTCCTGCATGAAAGACAAAGACATAGGCCAGGGAAAATGTGTTCCCTTTCATATGCTGGCCAAATAGTTCTTAATAGTTGACTTGAAATTTTGTGCTCTGAGCCAAAGTTCAACTAATTATAGGAATTATTTTTTTACAGTAGCTCATTCAGTTCTGTGCTCTGTTCATTCACTACATAGTTACTCAACATAGAGCCTGCTGTGCTAGGCACTGTGTCCTAGGAAAGCTCTTTCACCTTTATCTACAATATTACTTAAATAGAGTAGTCAATGCATGCTCAAGAACCATAAACCAGCAGAGGACATTGCATTCTTTAATGAAAGAAATTTATTTAGTCTGGCAACATATCCAAAATTATTTGTTTCTCGTATATCGATAGAGGGTAACTAGTATATTTTTTCACATAGCTACTTTGAGGTACGTAAATAATAGTACAACTTCAGATACTGGTTTTCAAAATATAATGAAAATGTGGTACAGATTGTTCTGTAATTGAAAAGTGCTATGTACCTGCAAATAAAAATCTGGGAACTATAAAACTGAATAGATTACCTGTCTCAGATTTTATCAGAGTTACCTAATAGAATCAGATCAGAATCATGGGATCATCAGAAATAGGAATTCAACTCCCTTTTCAGATGTTTTTCCAAACATAGATCTATATTTGATGGTGAAATGCTAATCTTCTTGGGAATTTGGTGTCTCTAGTTCTGTATTTCTGGGCAAGTTTTGTGTTTATGTTTTGGGAGTTTTGTTAAGGTTTCATAATTCACATGAGTATTTTAAAGCTAAAGGAGCTGCAAAGACAAGGAGTGAGGGAGAAATCATAGTCACAGGGTACAACCCACTGACTATTATATTATGCAATTTTTCAGGATTTTCATGTACTGACTTTCCTTTCATTAGGTAGGCTTAACAAAATAACTGACTATCTGGGAGCTGTCTTATGCAGCTCAGTTCAGGTCTGATTTGGTGTTGTTTTGTTGCTTTTGAATTTCTCTTCTATACCTCTTTCTACCAGTTTCAGAGGATATGAATGAGTGTTTCTGGGGAACATTTTGATAGAAATAGCCACCCTGAAAAGAGAATCTCTTATTATTTAAAAACAAATGATATTAATTAACTGACATTGATTTACTGCACTGATTTGCATTGATTGTATCAGGCCTGTAAAATGTGAAAATGCCAAATAGTAACTGTTGTTCATATCTGATAATACCTTCATGGCTGTCTTTCTAGTTATTTCATAGAATAAACATATTTTAAAGTTCTAAGACTCTATAGAAATCATCCAATCCAGACCCCTCATCTACAAATTTATTATGGTAAAATGAGACCCACTAAGATCTGTATATATGTATATAATTAATAAAGAGTACTTGTACAAAAAGGTTGACCATAAATTATTTCATGAATGTGAATAGATTTCTGGCCTTGAATCAGTGCTTGTAATTGTGATTGGAAGCTATGATCATTAACTATTTCTTTGAAATTACCTTACTTCTTTGGTGAAGAGCACTTAGTCTTTGCTTATCTGCTAATCTACTCTTTAGAACTATTTCATTGCCTTCATTTTTTTTCCCCAAAAAATTCTTTAAATTTCATATGTTTCAAATATATAAAAATAAATTATTTTAGATTTGTAGAGCAGAGATCAAAGAGAAATCATGTTTTTTTTTCTTAATCTTAGGTATGAAGAATTAAAAATAAACCAGGTAGCCAAACAAACAAAAAGAACAAAATTAACTAAGGATTCATAACTGTCAATTTGGAAAGCAAATTGACTCCAAATATTAGTATAAAAATTATAAAAACACAATAATAATTATAACACTGTGTTGATTGTTTCCTCTAACTCAATGTTAGGAAATTTAGTCAATGATTTTTTTAAAAAAAATCTGTACATCATTTTTGTCTTCCCAAAAACTCAGAACTACATTAACAAACACACTTTTGTAAAAATCCAGTTACTCTTCACAATTAGAAAATATCAAAAGATTAATTAGGGGGAGTCAAATCCCTCTCATCCGTAAAGAAGAATGCTGGCTGAAAATGGTACCTTGTATGTCTCTTTTAAAGCTGACCTTTGCAATTTTTTATTTTGTACTAGTACAGTATCTGTATTCGAACTTTCAATTCCAAGTTAGCCACTAATTACTACAGAATAATTTTCAATTTCCTTCAGGCAGGGCTAGGTATAAAAATATATTTGTGGCCAGCGCCATGGCTCACTAGGCTAATCCTCTGCCTTATGGCACCAGTACACCGGGTTCTAGTCCCGGTCGGGGTGCCGGATTCTGTCCTGGTTGCCCCTCTTCCAGGCCAGCTCTCTGCTGTGGCCAGGGAATGCAGTGGAGGATGGCCCAAGTACTTGGGCCCTGCACCTCATGGGAGACCAGGATAAGTACCTGGCTCCTGACATCGGATCAGCGCGGTGCGCCTGCCACAGCGCGCCGGCCGTGGCAGCCATTGGAGGGTGAACCAAAGGCAAAAGGAAGACCTTTCTCTCTGTCTCTCTCTCTCACTGTCCACTCTGCCTGTCAAAAAAAAATATATATATATATTTGTATGATTAATTCACATTTAAAAATGACTTACATTTGTGTGTATGCATAATACTTGGAATAATGTATTATATAATTTTGTTTCAGGTAAACAAATTTCATATATTTCATATAAACATGTTTAGGGACATAGTGATACTTCCCATTCTACCATCCCTCCTGCCCACACTCTCACCCTCTATTAAAATTTACAATGATCTACTTTCAGTTTACTTTATTCTTATAATATTACCCTTACACTAAAAGTTCAACAAATAATAATAAGAACAAACGCTGTTCCTCAACAGTTAGAGACAACTGCTATAAACAATCATTGAATAACAAAATGTCAATTTTACTCCTACATTACATTTTTGGTACTCTATTATTTACTGCAGATCAGGGAAAACATGGTATTTGTCTTTTCACGACTGGCTTATTTCAGTAAGTATAATGGTTTCCAGTTGCATCCATTTGTTGCCAAAGACAAAATTTCATTCTTTTTTATCCCTGAGTATTATTCGTATTCCATTCTCTCTCTCTCTCTCTGTCTCTTTCTCTCCCCCCATAATTTCTTTATCCAATCATCAGTTGATGGACATCTGGATTGATTCCATAGCTTAGCTATTGTGAATTGAGCTGCAGTAAATATAAGGGTACAGATAACTATTTCATATGCTGATTTCATTTCCTTTGGGTAAATTCCCAGGAGTGGAATGGCTGGACACATATAGTAAATGTAATTTCAGCATTCTAAAGTATCTCCATTCTATCTTTCACAATGGCTGTACTAGTTTACATTCCCACAAACAGTGGATTAGGGTACATTTTTCCCCACATCCTCACTTCATTTATTGTTTGTTGATATGTGTATGAGAGCTGTTCTAAGTGTGGTGAGGAGAAACCTCATCGTTTTTATTTGAATTTTGATGGCTAGTGTTCCTGAACATGTTTTCATGTTTCTGTTGCCATTTGAATTTCTTTTCTTGAAAAATGCCTGTTCAAGTCCTTTGCCCATTTCTTAATTGGATTGTTTGTTCATTTTTTTTGAGTTTCATGAGCTCTTCATGGATTCTGAATATAAATTCTTTATCAACTTTTACCTTGCAAATATTTTCTTCCATTTTGTTGGTTGTCTCATCACTTTGCTGAATGTTTCTTTTGCAGTACAGAAGCTTCCCAACTTGATGTAATCTCATTTATCTATTTTGGCTTTGATTGCCTGTGTTTTGGGGATCTTTTCCAAGAACTCTTTGCCTATTCCAATGTCTTACAGAGTTTCCCCAATGTTCACTAATAACTTGATGGTATTGGTTCATGGATTTAGGTCCTTGATCCATTTTGAATGGATTTTTGTGGAAGGTGGAAGGTATGTGTCTTGCTTCATACTTAAGCATGTGGATATCCAGTTTTCCCATCACTATCTGTTGAAGAGACTGTCCTTGCTCCAGGGATTGATTTTTAGCTCCTTTGTCAAAATAAGTTATTTGTAGATGTGTGGGTTGATTTCTGGAGTTTCTATTCTGTTCCATTTGCCTACACATCTGTTTTTGTGCCAGTACCAGGCTGTTTTGATTATAACTTCCCTGTAATGCATCTTAAAATCTAGTATTGTAATGCCTCCAGCTTTGTATTTGATGTATAAGATTGCTTTAGATATTCAGGGTCTCTTGTGTTTCCATGTGAATTTTTGCATCATTTTTTCTAGATCTGAGAAGAATGTCATTGGTATTTTGATTGGGATCACATTGAATCTGTCAATTACTTTCAGTAGTATGAACATTTTGAAGATATTAGTTCTTATAATCCACATGGAAGATTTTTCTGTTTTATTGTGTCTTCTTCTATTTCTTCCTTGAATCTTTCTTCTATTTCTTCCTTGAATCTTTTGTGTTTTCATCATAGAGGTCTTTGATCACCTTGGTAAAATTTATATCAAGATATTTATTTTTTTTGTAGCTACTGTGAATAGGATTGATCTTACAAGTTACTTCTCAGCCATAGTATTGTCTGTGTATACCAAGACTATTGATTTTTCTGTGTTGATTTTATATCTTGCCACTTTACCAAACTCTTTTTTAGAGTTCCAATAGTCTCTCAGTGGTGATTTTTTGTTTCCCAATATATAGAGTCATATCATCTGCAAATAGGGATAATTTGACTTTCTCCTTTCCAATTTGTATCTCTTTCATTTCTTGTTGTTTAATGGCTCTGGCTAAAATGTCTAGGACTGTACTGAATAGCAACAGTGAGAGCAAGCATCCTTATCTGGTTCTGGATCTTAGTCAGAATGCTTATAACTTTTCCCTATTTAATAAGTGGTCGGTTTATCATAAATTGCCTTGATTATGTTGAGGAATAGTTCTCTATATTCAATCTGCTTAAGTTTTTCATCTTGAAAATTTGTTGCATTTCATCAAATTCTGTCCCTGCATCTATTGAGATAACCTTATGATTTTTACTCATCAACTTGTTAATGTGATATATCACATTTATTGACTTGCAGATGTTGAACAATCCCTGCATAATAGGGATAGATCTCACTTGATCCAAGTGAATGATCTTTCTGATGTTTTGTTGGATTCAATTAGCTTGTAATTTGTTGAGGGTATTTTTCATTTATGTTCATCAGGGATGTTTATCATTCACTTTCTCTTGTTTCTTTTTCTGGTTTAGGAATTAAAGTGATGCTGACCTCATGGGAGGAGTTTGGGATGATTCCCTTCCTTTTAATTGTTCTTAATAGATTGAGAAGAATTGAAATTATTTCTTCTTTAAGTGTCTGATAGAATTCAGCAGTGAAGCCATTTGGGCCTGTGCTTTTCTTTGTTGGGTGGGTCTTTATTACTGATTCAATCTCTATCTTCATTATAGGTCTGTTTAGGTTTTCTGTGTCTTCATGACTCAAGTTTGGTAGATTGTATGTGTCCAGGAATCTATACATTTCTTCTAGAGTTTCCAATGTGTTGGCATATAGCTGTTTGTAGTAAATTCTGATGATTGTTTTTATTTCTGTGATATCTGTTGTTACATCTCTTTTTTCATGCCTGATTTTATTGATTTCAGTTTTCTCTCTCATTTTTTGCTTGACTGGGCCAATGGTATATCAATTTTGTTTAATTTTTTCAAAAAATAGTCATTCATTTCAGTTATCTTCTGTTTTTTTTTGTTTGTTTCATGTTTGATTTGTACTTCTATAATTTTAATCATTTATCTTCTACTAATTTTGGGTTTGGTTTTTTTTTTTTTTTGGTCCTTAAGATGAATTGATAGCTCATTTATTTGATGCCTTTCCAATTTATTGATATAAATACCAATTGCTATATACTTTCTAATTAACACTTATGCTATATCTAATAAGTTTTAGTAAGTTTTATTGTCATCTTCATTAATTTTGAAGAGTTTTTTAATTTCCTTTTGATTTCTTCTATGACGCACTATTCAATCAGGAGTGTGTTGTTCAGTCTCCATGTGTTTGCATATTTTCTAGATATACTTGAGCTTCATTCTATCAGGGTCAGAGAAGATGCACGGTATGATTTCAAGTTTTTTAACTTGCTGTGTCCTGTTCTTTGTCCTAGCATATGCTTTATCCTATAAAAAGTTACACACACTGATGAAAAGAATATGTATTTGGCAGTTGTGGAATGAAAGGTTCTGCTTATTTTTGGTCTATTTTGTCCATTGTGTAAATTAGCTCTGTTTCATTATTGATTTTCTGTCTATTTCTCTTTTTGATGAAAGTGGGGTGCTGAAATTCCCTGTTATTGTATTGTCATCTATGTCTCCTTTTACATCATTAACACTGGTTTTAAATATCCAGGTGCCCTGGCATTAGATGCATATACATTTATTATACTCACATCTTATTGTTAAGTTGATCTCTTAATCATTATATAATGTCTTTCTTTGTCTCTTGTAACAGTTTTTGTGTTAACGTCTATTTTGTCTGGTATTGGGATCGCTACTTATGCTCATTTTTTTCTTTCAGTTAGCATGGAATATCTTTTTCTATCCTTTCACTTTTAGTCTGCATGTATCCTTGTTGGTGAGGTATGATTCTTATAGGGAACAAATTGATTTTTTTTTTCAATCTATTCAGCCAGTGTGTATCTTTTAATTGAAATACTTAGGCCATTTATATTCGATATGTAATGACTTGTCACTGCCATTTTTCAATAAATATTCCTATTGTTTGCTTTGGATTCCCTTTGTACTTTTACTGGGAAATGTACTGCCTCCACATTCTTTTATAATTATGACTATCTTTCTGTGTATAGCACATCCTTAAGCATCATATGTAATGCTAGATGAGTGGTGACAAATTCTTTCAATTTGTTTATTAAGGAAGGTCTTTATTTCACTTTCATCCATAATTGAGAGCTTTTCAGGGTACAGTATTTTTTTTTGGGTTTTCAAGTTTTTTTTTTTTTCCTTTAAGCCTTGGACTATGTCTCTCCGTACTCTCCTAGCCTATAGATTTTCTGATGAGAAATCAGCTGTGAGTCTAATTGGAGATCCTCTGAAAGTAATTTATAATTTCTCTTGTGCACATTTTAGAATCTTCATGTTTTACTGTTGAAAGTCTGACTACAATGTGTTGTGGTGAAGATCTTTTCTGGTCATGTCTATTAGGAGTTATATGTGCCTCATGTACTTGGATGTCCCTTTCCTTCAATCAAATTAGTGAAATTTTCACTGAATAGACCTGCTAATCCATTCTCTCTCTCTGCATCTTAAGGAACTCCTCAGACCTATTTGTTGGGTCATTTGAAAGTATCTCATAAATCTTTTCTGAAATTAGGATGGCTACACAAGCTCTTTTTTGGTTTCTGTTACCATGGAATATCTTTTTCCATCCTGTCACTTTTGGTCTGCATGTATCTTTGTTGGTGAGATGTGTTTCTTGTAGGCAGCCAGTAGATGGGTCTTATTTTTTAATCCATTCAGCCATTGTGTGTCTTTTAACTGCAGAGTTGATTCCATTTACATTCAAGGTGCCTATTGATAAGTAATGACTTGGCTCTACCATTTTTCCATCTATATTCCTATCATTTACTTGGATTTTCTTTGTGTTTTATTGGGAGATTTTCTGCCTTCACCTTTCATAGTGATGACCATGTTTCTGCATGCAGCACATCCTTAAGCATCTTTTTTAAGGCTGGATAGTAGTGACAAATTCTTTCAATTTCTATTTGTTATGGAAGGATTTTTATTCACCTTCATTCATAAGAGAGAGCTTTGAAGGGTATGGTATTCTGGGTTGACAATTATTTTCTCTAAATATTTGGAATATATCTTGCCATTTTCTCCTAGTTTGTAGGGTTTTTGATAAGAAATCAGCTATGAGTCTACTTGGAGATCCTCTGAAAGTAATCTGAAATTTCTCTTGTGCACATTTTAGAATCTTTTTTGGGGGGTGTGTATGTTTTACTATGGAGAGTTTCACTACAATGTGTTGTGGTGAAGATCTTTTATGGTCATTTCTATAATGTTCTATGTACTTCCTATACTTGGATGTCCCTTTGTTTCTCCAAGTTGGGGAAGTTTTCCATAGTTATTTCACTAAAAAAGCCTTTTAATCTATTCTCTCTTTCTAGGCCTTCAGGAACTCGTAATACTCATACATTGGGTCATTGACAGTATCCCATACATTTCCAAAACTGTTTTTTAGTTTTCTAATTTCTTCTTTTTTTAATCTGACTGTAAAATTTCCAGACTTGTCTTCTAACTTGGATATTCTATTGTTAATGCCTTCCACTGCATTTTTTATTTGATCTATTAAATTCTATATTTTCAAATTTTATTTTGATTTCTCTTTAATATCTCAATTTCAGTGCATACACTTTCATTCATGTTGTATATGGATTTCTTTAATTTGTGGATTTGCTTGTGATTACTTGTAAGTAATCCAATTGTTTGAATTCTGTTTCTGGCATTTCTTTATTTTCTTCATCTTCACATTCTGGTATTGAAGTGTTGTTGTGTTCCTTTCGGGGTATCATGTTTTCTTCCTTATTCTTGTTTCTTGAATTTCTGTATTTATTTTTAGGCATTTGTAGAGATACTTGTGTGTTTTTTTTTCTTGTGTCATTGTTCTATGCCTCTCTGGCTCAGTAGATTGTCTGCTCCTTCAGTAAATACTCAGAGGCATATGCTAGGTGTGGCCTGAGAGCTGTAAACAGTGCTCCAGGGTTAAGGGAGTGTCCAAAGGGACACCCAAGTTGAGTGTGGAAAATCTCTCTGTTTTTTTTTAAATCAATGGGTGAAGGTTTGATCTGCACTGTTGGCATAGTCTCATACTCACCTCCTCTCCTCCAAGGAGACCAATGCCCAGGCACTAGCCCCAGTGGATGCAATAATCATTGGCACTGCCACAGGATCCAGGCAATCTGTGTAGACCTCAGTGAGCAAGGATCCCACAGCAATGAGTCTCACCAGGCAACTAAGGAAGCCCTGAGTGTGTGGAGCTGCCCACAGTGACTGCTTGGAGACCCAGCCATGCCCTGCCCCCTTCTACGCAGCCACAGTGTTTTTACAGTCCATTCCAGCACACAAGAATCCCTCAGTCATGAGTGCCCAGTCCCCTGTAAATTCTCCCAGCCAGACTCAGGCATCTCCTCTCAGCTGGGCACGCGGACACAGTCTGGTGCAGCTGTTACATATGTCCAAAATGGTGCCTGCACTCACTTGGTTAGTTACAGAATGCAGGTGCCAGGTGGTCGGGAAGAGAGGAATGTGCTCCTCCCCTTTTTTTCCTCTAGGTTGGCAGGTACACTGTCTCATACAAGGCTCTAAGCTGGACTCACCCTAGGCTCTTCCCGCAGCTTTATTGCCAGTGGCTTGGGCTACTGCAGTCTGGTCCCACCTCACTCACCAAATCCAGTGCTGATGCTCTCAGCTGCTGGGATCCTGAGTCATCTGTATCCACACCCGCCTCAAAAACCCACCATGTCCCTCTAATTTTCATGGACTTTCCTCTGCAGTTTTCTCCCCAACTCTTCCCTGAGACTGCACTCTCTCCACATTTTTTTCTTAACTATTTTCCCTTAGACTAGAGCAGTAAGCTCCCTCCATATTCTGCCATCTTGGAATCTCCCTGTTCTATTTAATATGCTTTTAAAGGCATATTAATATGTAAAGTATAATTTCCATGGATATCCATACATACTGAAGTCAACAGAAAACACGTTCTAGGAGCCAACATTGTAGCACAGCATGTACAGCTCCAGCCCGTGACACTCACATTCCATATGGGCACCAGTTTGAGTCCAGGCTACTCCTGTTCAGCAGTTTCCAGCTAATTCACCTGGGAAGGCAGAGGAAGAGGGCCCAAGTGCCTGGTTCACTACCACTCATTTTGTGGACTGGGAGAGTCCAGGCTCTTGGCTTTGTCCCTTTGCAGCCCCAAACCTTGCGGCCATTTGGGGAGTGAACCAGAGGGTGGAAGATCTCTTTTTCTGGCTCTCCCTCTCTCTTCACAACTCTAACTTTAAAGTAAATATATAAGCTTTAAAAAAAAAAAAGAAAACACATTATTTTTGGAGGAAGAAAAAAGACACTGATAACACGAAATGTATATTATTGCACTTAACCTTTGACTGACATATTCTTTTTCAGTCTTATATTTGTGAATCATAGTCTGTAGTTGATCCTTGCTGATGTTGCTGGTACAGTACAGCATGCTGGTTTGTTACTTTCTGAGAAGTATACAATAAATTAAAGATTTAACTTTTCAAGATACAGAGGAATTGTTGATGGATAAAATAAGGTTTTAGGATTTAAAGAGTTTTATTATAAAATGAGTGAGAATTTAGTTTTCATACAAAGCCATACCTATGCAATAAGACACTGAATGGTTTTAATTTAAGTAGGAGGTTAATTTTTCCACTTGTTTACCCTTGATGAAGAAAACTCTCCAGTAATTACTTTGATGCTTAAAATGTTGCAACTCAAGAAGAAATAAAGGCTCTCTTTGGATTTTCAAAAACAAAAAACTCTTGGCAAGAGATGCAGGTGTTTTGATTTCAAGGGAAATACCATTTTCCTACAAAGTACACATGTCTGGACATTTTAGCAATCAGATTTGACTCCCTGAAACTAGTGGTTTTATTCTATGTAGGAACAAAATCTTGAAATATAGTGAAGAGCACATACTCTTTAAATTTTGTTTAAAGAGAAGACACGTTTTCAAGTGTTAGTTGAGTATTTTAAAATAATTCATCAGGATATTTTAAATTTTTATTGATTTTTTTAAATTTATTTTATTTAACGAACATAAATTTCCAAAGTACAGCTTATGGATTACAATAGCTTCCCCTCCCCATAACTTCCCTCCCACCCACAGCACTCCCCTCTCCCACTCCCTCTCTCCTTCTATTCACATCAAGATTAATTTTCAATTATCTTTATATACAGAAGATCAATTTAGCATATATTAAGTAAAGATTTCAACAGTTTGTACCCACACAGAAACACAAAGTGTAAAATACTACTTGAGTACTAGTTATAGCATTAATTAAACACCTAAAAGTAATTGTGTATTAATTACAGAGTTCAACCAATAGTTTTAAGTAGAACATAAAAAATACTAAAAGGGTAAAGTATAAAGTTCTTTTTTTTCTTTTTTTGTTTGTTATATAGTTATTTTTTATTTAATAAATGTGAATTTACAAAGTGCAACTT
Organism: Oryctolagus cuniculus; assembly: GCF_051225735.1. NCBI lineage: Eukaryota > Metazoa > Chordata > Mammalia > Lagomorpha > Leporidae > Oryctolagus > Oryctolagus cuniculus. The sequence continues at coordinate 40,133,620 of NC_142868.1, read as the reverse complement.
TTGTATTGTTGTTATTTTCACTTCATTTGAAAGGCAGAGAGATAGAGAGATCATGTAACACACACACACACACACATAAATAAAGCTTTTAAAAAATTTACAGCAGAGCATAGCATTTTAGAATTTCCCACATCTTGATTTCTCACTGGAAAGTGAGTCTTTGAAGTAGTAGGGGTTTAAATTTCTATAGAAGTTTATCACAGATACCTATATTTTAGGATAAATGTGCTGAAGCTAAACTCTGGAATCACTGAATATAAAATAAATTATATCTCCCTAATACATTTTTTCCGTTTTGAATTTGAAGCAATACGTATCTTTGTTTTTTGTTTGTTTTTTCTGAGTACAAATATCTTTCCTTTAAATTTGTCACAGTATTATGTCTGCCGTGATATTTCTCTATTGAAGCTTTATTGCTGTCATGAGTAGTCCTAATTTTTACTGTTTCATTTGAATGATTAATATCGCCATCTAGATTGTAGTTTTACCCTGTTATAATGGTTGAGGAAATTCTTTTTTGGTGACATGGATGAAGAAAAGTTATAGTATCTGTGATATCAGGTGTGGTATATTAAAAATCTTTCACTATGTTATTTTGATTTACTAAAAGGGTGTCAAATGTATATATACATTTTTTTTTCTGATGGAGGCTACCCAAGGGAAAAGGTAAAAACTAGTGAAGCGTAGTAATCAATCTACAACTTGTTCCCAACGTGGAAGATCAGAATGAATTTCCAAGAATCTGAGTGAGATTAACGTATACTAGAAATACATGAGCTTTTGCTTTTTAATTAGTTAAGAATATTTGCTGTAATTATTTTGATGAAATGAAGCACTTGAAATAGTATAATGGTTTTTAATGGAAGTTTTGATTTTATTATTTATTTTACATCTTGTACCATTCCATGAAATATTTTGAATATAATATTCTAAAAGAACTGCTTGAATATAACTTTTATAAAAGATAATGTACCCAAGAGTAGAAAATTTGATCAAAGGCTGTCCACAATATATACACATGCACATTCATGTATTATGACATATTAATACAATATAATATATAGTTGTCTTTTGTCTCCTTGTTATATGAACTTAATTAAATATTCTCCATCTTTATTGTATTGGTTAGTTAGATATAATTCCTTAGTCTAATAAGAGAATTGCTGTTAAAATTTAATATTTAAAATATACAGCCACATTATTGTGTAGTGGTAAATATATAATACATATACTATATTAACCACAAATATAGCAACGTATTTGTTACATATTTATCTTACACACACATACATACACATATATGTTTTATATCTATATCTATGTTTAAATTTGTGAAGGTCTCATTGGTTACCATACCCTGTTCCCAAGTGAATGGAATATTCTTCAGAATGTGCCTACTTCTTATTTTCAGTGTTGATTATAAAGATGTTAAGCTGATGCAGAAGTTAAAAGTTAAGATCAAGCAAGTAAAATTATTCACAAACAGAAGCATAGAGATATAGAAAATATGAATTGGTGGGAGATATGGAATATAAAGACTTTTCAAGCTGGAGTAAATCAATTTGCTTAAATCATGCTAGCTTCATTAGTTTTAGTTTTCTACAAATAATTTTCTATATAGGTCATTATTTTTAGAAGTATAATAGTCTAAGGTCAATTTACTTTTGATTAATTGAAGTAGAAATTCAGTGTTGGTCTCTTAGTTATGAAAATAAATCCTGAGTGGTTCAGTAATTGTGAACTTGTTTACAATATTACATAATCTGCATTATTATCCTTTGTGTGTTCTAAAAATTAATCTCTCTCACAAGAAAAATTACATGCATTCCCTGCTATTCTAGTATGTTTTGTTGATGTCAGATACATATCCAACATGAAAATTTTAAATGTCATCCTTTTCATTTTATTCCACAGAACAGAGAATAATGTCAGCCACTTAATATTGGTTTGGATTATGTTTGTCTTTGAAAACGCTTCTGGGTAACATTAATCAGCTCTGTATTCTTGGCAGATTCATTAATCTGTATCTTTGGCATTAAGATAAATGCTAATCAGTGACATCATTTATTAAGTAAGCCCATTTGTCTGCTTTTGTAATAATACTATTGTCAAGATGCCTCATGTACAGCTATTAATTTAAACAGATTCATACATATTTACTTTTAACAGAGGCATATATTTCAATTTACATGGTACTCCAACATTTTGATAGTAGTAACAATTCTTCTTTGACTTCAGTTGCCTGCATTTTGCCTACTTTTCCTTTATTGTAAACAACATAGTGTGGTACCAAAACTCCATCTCTTACTGTTTGTGGTGTTCCTACTGGTGCCATGGAGAAAAAACAAAAATCTCTACTATATGCAAAATGGAAATGGTAATGGCATCTTTCTATTTTTCTGTATTTTCAAGTGCATAATATTCTAAATATTATAATGTATATAATATTCCAGTAAAACTGAGCACAGTATATCATTCTCTCATAATTAAGACTAAGTTTAGGGGCCAGTGCTGTGGTGTAGCAGGTAAAGCCACTGCCCGAGGCACCAGCATACCATTTGGGTGCCGGTTCTAGTCTCGGCTGCTCCACCTCCTATCCAGCTCTCTCCTAAGGCCTGGGAAAGCAGTGGAGGATGGCCTGAGTTCTTGGGCCCCTGCACCCATGTGGGAGACCTGGGAAGAAACTCCTGGCTTTGCCTTCGGATTGGCGCAGCTTCGGCTGTTGCTGCCATCTGGGGAGTGAACCAGCAGATGGAAGACCTCTCTCTGCCTCTCTGTAACTCTACCTTTCAAATAAATAAATAAATAAATATTTTTTTTTAAAAAAAAAACAGTAATTATAATGTTTCTTTCAACAAACAAAGCAAATATGGGAGGGGGAACTGTAAATATTTATTTTAGAAAAGATTGCAATTGTGAACAGAATAATACCTTCTGGCCACTCGATAAAATTGCAAATGCCCTTTAAAGATTGTTTTCACTAAATTATTCAAATATATCCCTGACAGAGCAGACTAAAATGCTGGTATTCATCATAAAGGTTGAGTGATACATAATCCATTTTCCATTACATGATTACTCTTTGCATTTCCGCTCAAGCGATGGCCTTATTATGGGTTTCTTGATCTTGTTGTTCCAGATTCACCCATTCTACATGATGATGTCAGGATATTTCTAAAGCATGCTTCCATTCATTTATCACTTGGCTCTGAAACTCTATTGGCTCTTCACCACTATGAGATAAAATATGAATTATTTACCATGAGATTCAGGGCCCAAAACAATCTAACTATAGGTCATCTACATCTTTTCTCCCCACTTGTTTTATGATTTAGCCACCCACGTTTACATGAAATTCTCTGATCATATGCTATGTGACCATACCTTGATGCAGTGTCAAGGAAAATCCTTTGTCTGGATTGCTTCTCTTTTATTTTATTGGCAACTTTATGTAAATCAAAGCAATGTTCACCGCACTTGTTGAGGCCATCTCTGATTGTCCTTGAAGAATTAATCCGCAGCATTTCCCCCATCCACACATCTCTTTTGTAGGAACTTTCATAAGAAATCACGAATATATGACATCATATTTTTTTATTTGTAAAGGGTATATAAATGGTGAACAGCCATGCTCCTTGGTCACAAGTTCAGAGTTTTATTTGGTAAGCATAACAGTATTAACCTTACCCTAGTTCAGTATTTGGCAATTTGTAGGTTTCGTTTGTTAGGTAATTTGAATTACAGAAATAGTTGATGAATAAGGAGGACACATGACAGCAACAAAGTTGAATCCCAAATTTCTCAGGTTATGTTGTAAATGGATTGTGTTTAAAAGAATCATGTTAAAAACTAATAGCACCTACAGGAAAGGAGTTTGAATACTTTCACCATAAAGAAATGTTAAGTGTTAGAAGAGATGAATATGTTTATTCCAGCTAGATATTACACAGTGTATACATATAAATTGAAACTAAGAATAGTACCTCCTAAATATGCATTTTGGGGTAGAGTTTAAATATACACCAAATGCATATTTAAATACATAGAAGTAAAAAAAGAAACAAAAAGAAATCCTCTGACCTACCTTGTCTGATAGTAAATGATGAAACTCCAACTCCCATTTCCGAAAAGGTTCTGCTCCATGCCCACGAGGAAGCAATGTTAAAGAATCAGGGCAGACAGACCTCACTAGGTTTTCCCACCTAGTTTTTAGTATTGGATCAGACCTTTTCTGTCAAGTTATATTTTAGCAGAATTATCCTTGCTTCAATAATACATTTGCAATGAAACCTTCATAAAATCCCCAAAGAAAAAGGTTCAGAGAGTTTTCAGATAGCTAGTCAAGTAGAGGTTCCTGGAGGATGGTGTGTTCAGAGGGAGCATAACAACTCTATGCTCCTCCCATCCCCTTCCCAAGCATCACTTGTTCTATACTTTTTACAATATTCTTTATAACATTCTTTATAACAAACTGATAAATATTAAAAATAACTAATAACCTAATGTCACCCAGCATATTTTGTAAATAAAACTATGATTTTTTCACATCAGAACTTATCCATAATAACATGCCAACAACTAGCTTTCATTTTATTCAAACATTTATATAATATATTTAATCACTTAAAAGAAGCAGGCGTAGTTTATGTAGTTACACCTTAATATTGTGTATTCTGATTAAAACAACCATTTTTTAATGCTCTGGAATAAGGTATTACAATTGTTCTTTAATCACAATTCTGACATTAACAGCAATTGAAGAGGGACTTGTGCATACTTTGTGGTTTTGAGAGGTAGTTTAGCTTCACTGTTTTTAACTATCTTTCCCTGTTGGTTGCTTGGAAAGAGAATGTGTATTAAACAGAAGGATTAACATCACACTCATTTTGTGGTTGAAATCTTTCTCTCCTGTTTATACCCATGAAAATTATATTGCCATAAAAGTGCTCTAATAAATTTGTGGTTGTTTGACAGCAATCACACACTTAAGAAACACTACTTACTTAGACTGATAAAAATGATTTTGAAATAAATGTTCTGCTATGTATGACAGTTCGTTCCAATGGTTTCTGAAGTGGAATATATACATTATGTTGTCCCATGAAAACCTCATTGTAGTTAAAAATATATTAGTACATTTGCTTGTGGCATGCAAAACTCCTTTCTATAGTGACAGTAGAATGAAAAAGATGATATCAAGGAGGTAAGAGGGAGAGAAAACTTTAAAAAACAAGGTAAGGAGTGTTGCTAAAGAAGTTCCACAGTGGTTTTAAAGTTGGCTGGGAGACTGAAATGAAATTCTGTACGTGACAGGGATGCAGTTCCACATTTTCAAGATTAATTTTCAAATATTGTATAATTAGAAGTTCAACTTGGGGCATAGGAAACAGGGTTAGATGATGAAGACAGTATGAGGAGTGTTTCTGAATTAACATTTTTAAAGGAACTTAATAACTTGAAAGTCATAGTTACAGTGAGAGAGGGACAGACACAGAGACAGAGATCTTCCATTTGGTGTCCACTGCCCAGATGGCAGTAATGTCCAGGGCTGGACTAGGAAGAAGTCAGGAGCCAGGAGCTTCATCTGGATCTCCCATGTGGGTAGGCGGGGCCCAAACACTTCAGCCATCCTCTTTTGTTTCTCTCAAGCCTCTAGCAGGGAACTGGATTGGAATTGGAGCAGCCAGGCTACAAACCAGTGCCCATATCGATTTTGATGGTGCACGTGGCAGCTTTACCAGCTGTGCCACAATGCAGGCTGCAACTTAACATGCTTTTATGTATATTTAAGCTTGTTCTTATTTCTGAGTTGTTTGAATGGAAGCATAAGCATTTAGTATGGTAATTCTGTGTTGTCTGAGGATCTGTTTCTCCCCATGTGAGTACCTAGCACTTTTTCATGGCATGGCAGTCTCATAAGTCAGACTTCTTATGTAGCAGCTAGCTTCCCTCAGAGTAAGCATTTCAAGTGATAGAAAGTGGAAACAGTAAGTTTTAAACTGGCACTATGCTCCTTCTGCCATAATCTGTTGACCAAAGTACTTACAACAAAATTCACTCAGATTTAAGGAGAGGGGCATAGATCTCACCTCTTAACAAGAGTGTCTAAAAATTTTGGCTGTCTTTGTCACATCTATTGGCATTTTTCAGACATCTATTTAATGAATGCTATCATTTCAAATTTTTTGGCAAATATAAAACTTCTGTGGAATAAAATACTTTGGCCCTAGACTCTCCAAATTGTGATCTTTTTAAAAATGTGATCTTTGAGTGATTAGTCTTGTGGTTAGTAGAATTGTAGTCTTTGAAAAAATAATCTAAGCTATTGTGTTCCTTTGACCTGTGTTATCTGGTGTGTTGTTGGGTACAATGTCTTTAATAGTCAAATACCAGTCCAAATAGGCAAATGAATGTAGACGAAGAACCATTTAAACTTTAGTAAAACCCATAGAGGATATATAGCTACACATTGAAAGAAGACTGTGAGAGAACTGGGTCACAAATGTTTTCTAAGAGTGTTAAAATCATAGGTCATTCAGGTTTCAGTAAAAAGCATTACCATAGCAGAGGGGATTCTTACCAAACCTTAGGTAAAAATAGCATTACAATTCAAGACAAGTGGTCTCTGACTTTGAAAGAGACATATCCTTCCTGTTGGCATTACAAGGTTCCATTAATTATTTATTAGTTGATTGACTCCAAACCTGAGAGGACTGGCAATGGAGGCATTAAGTGACAATTCGAACCTAAGCAAATTGGAATTAGTTTTTGAGATTCAACTTCACAAATCTAGACAATCCATATAAATAATCAATTCACATGATCTAAATAAATGGAGATGTCAGTTATGTCAAATAGAACTCACAAATCATTATTTTCAAAAAAAAAAAGAAATAAAAACTGGCCAGGAAGTGCAAAGTAGGATCTCTCCTAAAATTTCTTAAAAGTGAGGCTGTGAGGTTTTTAGGCTGGCATCATGAAGGCATTTTTTTTTTTTTTTTTGGACAGGCAGAGTTAGAGAGTGAGAGAGAGAGAGACAGAGAGAAAGGTCTTCCTTCCATTGGTTCACCCCACAAATGGCCTCCACGGTCAGTGTGCTGTGCTGATCTGAAGCCAGGAGCCAGGTGCTTCCTCCTGGTCTCCCATGCAGGTGCAGGGCCCAAGCACTTGGGCCATCCTCCACTGCCTTCCCGGGCCACAGCAGAGAGCTGGACTAGAAGAGGAGCAACCGGGACAGAACCGGCGCCCCCACCGGGACTAGAACCCGGGGTGCCAGCGCCGCAGGCAGAGGATTAGCCTAGTGAGCCGTGGCACCGTCCTTTTTTTTTTTTTTTTAAACAGGCAGAGTTAGTAAGAGAGAGAGAGACAGAGAGAAAGAAATGCATTTCACAAGGGCTAGTGTAGCTGGATAATATTTTTATACTTGAACTCTTTCTTGATCAAGATATTCTGCGAAAATTTCTCCTATATTCAATTTGTGTTCTGTTTTTTCTTTTTTTAACTATCCTATCTAAATCATAGAGTTACAGTATGATGGGTAAGGAATCACAATGCAGCAATCAGAAATTAACTTCCAAACAAATCAATTTATTTTGAATTTTTAAACACCATAAACTGTATACCTATAACATTAACAGGCACTTCTTTTTTCTTTTTTTTTTAAGATTCTATTTATTTACTTGAGAGGTAGAGTTACAGACAGTAAGAGGGAGAGACATCTGCTGGTGTACTCCCTAAATGGCCACAATGGCTGTAGCTGTGCTGATTCGAAGGCAGGACCCAGGAGCTTCTTCCAGGTCTCCCACGTGGGTGCAGGGGCCCAAGTGCCTGGGCTGTCCTCTACTGCTTTCCCAGGCCATAGCAGAGAGCTGGATCAGAAGAGGAGCAGTCAGGACTAGACCCAGCGCCCATATGGGATGCCGGCACCACAGGCAGAGGCTTAACTTAGTGCGCCACAGCCCCAGCCCCAGACACTTCTTATAATCCTCTTTTATCTCTCATCCCTTCCCCTGTTTTCCACAGTTATTTCCATGTCCTTGTCTCCAAAGTCTTTATACATTCTTACCGAGTCCGTGCCATCTTGATCTCATCTTTTACACGTCCTATGTTTCTCTCAGCCCTCTAATATCATTTTATAATTAAAGAAAAGAACTGATATGGCAGTTCTGACCTATTCTGCTTTAGAGAGTTCCACATACTCCTCCTCAACTAACTTGGACTTTATAAGTGGAATGTAAACTAAGGAAAAGCAGAATGTTGATATTTTGGACAAAAAAGAGAAAGAGTTATACAAAAAGGAGAGAGGTAAACACAGTGTGCCTCTTCCCACCTCTAAAGCTCTGGGGCAGAGTCAGAAACAGGAAGTAAACAACATTTATGTTTTGAGAGAAATTAAGTGGGAGGACATCTTGTTTTCACTTCTTATCTGGAGAATTCTGAAGGAATCAGGCTCAACAGAATTACAAAACACAAAAAAGATGCATTCCATTTCCTGGTATTTTTTTCCACCATAATATTGATCTCATATTTAAATTTGTTTTTGAAAAAAGTTGTATTCATGTTTGCATTAATGTAAGTCAGAATGGGTTTGTTAACTCTTGACCTTTTGATCTTGTACTTGTACTTTTGGCTTCAGTATGGTTTTGTTTAGAAACATATAAAACATGTCCAGTCATATAATTTTGACTTTATAAGATGGTTAAACTGGGCAAGCAACCAACAATACCTTTTCTCTAGTTTTTGAACCTTCCAGACCCAACATAACCAACACCTTTTCTATCATGTATAACTTGTAGCACATTTTCTAATAAAGCAAAGACTTGGAACACCAGTCTAGGAGAGCCAGGGAAGTTAATTCGTAGTCTTAGGTGGTGGTGGGAAAAGAATCTGATACTATTCCCATTGTTGGGTACTATCCAACTGTAGCCTGGTCATTGAGCATGTAGGTTTTATTAGATCATGTTAAAAATCACGGAAAATTTTAATCAAATAATTCAATTGTTGTGAATTCAGATTTTGAAGGTTTTTCAGATTGCAGTTATCAAAAACAAATCTAGTGGCATGGGGAGAAATTTAAATTTACCTCTACCAAATTAAGAGATAACATGAACAAAGTTAATTGTTAAATAATAATATATAAAAATAATATATTATATAAGATACAGTATTAATTTTAGAATTTATAATTGTGCTTTGTGGTTTTTAAAACGCACATGAAGCATACTTTAATGAAGCTCTTTCATAATTTGTGTAAATTAACATTCTTAGGGAAATGAATTTAAAAGGACCTAAATTTAACAAAATCTTCAAAAGAATCATGAATAATGGAAAGATTATTTTATGAAGTTCATCTCATACAAACATATCTGAAGATAGGTACTCTGAATAGAGGCAAAAAAGAAAGTATTTGAGCTGAAAATTACATATTTTAAGATAAAAATAAAAATATTTTCTGTTTATCAGTATTTCTGTTTTATCAGTTTCAGATATGACTTACATACACATATGGAAAACATTATACATAATTTATAGTTTTAAAAAATAATATATTAAAGTATATACTTCAAAAAGTATTAGTTTACCAATATTAAAGAAAATTATGGCTGAACATTAATTGAAATATATTAACCTATGCCCAACATTTTCATTCTATGTTATTTTTGATGTTCACATTATCAATGTAGACATATCAAAATGCTTTGCCTTAATATACACAGGTTATTTATTATTTTTTAGGAATAATTTACTTTTTTAAAAATGGATTTTGAATTGTAATTTTTAATGGTTCAACAATATAAAATCTCATCCTCTAAAAAAAATCCCATGTAACTTAAAAATAATTTTATTTAAAAAGTTTATCTTCATTTTATTTGCAAGGTAGAGAGGTTAGAGGAAAAGAAATGCAGTGAGAGAGAGCCAGTGACAGAGAGACCTACTACCTACTGGCTCACCTCATAAATGGCTGCAACAGCTGGAATTGGGCCAGGCCCAACCCAGGAGCTAGGAACTTGATTCAGGTTTCCCAAGTGGGTTGCAGGGACCCAAGTAGGCGAACCATCACGTGCTGCTTTTCAGTATGTGTATTACTAGGAGGCTGGAATTGGAGTCAACCTGAACCCAGGTGTGCCACTTGAAACCAAGCAATCCATTCTGGAACGTGGAAATCACAAGGGGTGTCCTAACGATGGCGCCAATGTCTTTCCCCATATATTTGCAGTTAATTTTATTTCCCCCTTTCACATGCAAGGGTCCTCCTCTGGGCAAAACATACAGTCACATAATCAGCAGCTTAGCAGGCTTAGTAGAGGTGAGATACACTCGCTACCTGGGACTTGTAGCTTGCTTTGGGGTTAGAGGCAATCTCAACGTTCCCTCACGACCAAGCAGGATAAAGATGTCATTGAAAGAGCCCATGTCTTGCCAAAACATTCATGAGATAGATATGGAAGTAAAGGTTCCCAGCAGGAATTACTATGTGTCATATCAAGGCCAGGAACATTTATTATTCATTTCTATTGTTTCCTTCATTACTCAGGACATATCTTACAATAACACTCTTAAAATTGTTTCTTCTTCCTGTAGCGGTGGCAGGCAGTGATCTGATTGGTCAGTTTCTAGGAGGTGAATGGCAGCATGGGTGACCCGCCCCTTCCTTTCCTCTTGGGCGGAAGCTGCGCACAGGAAGTGTTCCTTGTACTCTGTTCCTCCAGGCTGTAACGTTGGCCAGTACAGCGTTTGCCTCCGCGCCATCTTGTCTCGTCTGGCGTTCCGGAAGCTGCTGGTAAGTCTTTCTAATTCTGGGGTTCAGCTTCAATAAGCGCATGGCTGGAAACCACGAGGGGAACTTAAAAAATTCAATGAAAATGTGCATCATTTTAAAATACTGCTTGTCTGAACTTTTTGAGCTCCCACGGAAATTAAAAGGAAATATTGGTGTTTTTTTTTTTGCGTTTTTAAATTGCTTTTCGGCTTTTGTGCCGTTACGTTACACTTTCTTCACATCCCAGCATCTGTGGCATAGCGTAGAGATAAAGAGAAAATGGAAAGGAAAGGAATTGTACGTCACAATGTGATTTGCAGAGTTTTAAAACTCTGATAATCAGGCCGGCGCCGCGGCTCACTAGGCTAATCCTCCGCCTAGCGGCGCCGGCACACCGGGTTCTAGTCCCGGTCGGGGCGCCGGATTCTGTCCCGGTTGCCCCTCTTCCAGGCCAGCTCTCTGCTGTGGCCAGGGAGTGCAGTGGAGGATGGCCCAGGTGCTTGGGCCCTGCACCCCATGGGAGACCAGGAAAAGCACCTGGATCCTGGCTCCTGCCATCGGATCAGCGCGGTGTGCCGGCCGCAGTGCACCGGCCGCGGCGGCCATTGGAGGGTGAACCAACGGCAAAGGAAGACCTTTCTCTCTGTCTCTCTCTCTCACTGTCCACTCTGCCTGTCAAAAAATAAATAAATAAATAAAAAAAATAAAACTCTGATAATGGCTCTGGCGGGGCGTGGCTCAGGCGGGGCGTGTTAAGCTTTGGTAGAGTTGGTATTTTGAGCTGTAGTTGTGGCTTATAACAACTTTGTCCACGGGAGCCAGGAAGACTGGCTGTTTCTGTATAAGCAAATGTTTTGTTCCTTTTTTTTCCCTGTAGACGCAGGTTTGTATGTCAGGGCTGTAAACAAAGGCAAGCAAGCTCTGAAGGGCTCCACACGCAAAATCTGATCAGGAGGGCTGAGACATCCTTATCACGTGGATCATAATTATATACTTGCTATTGCTTGTCCTTGAAATCTGCAGATGTATGTTTTTCTGAGTTACATTTTCTGAGACTGTGGTTTGATGATAGTGTCCTTTTGGGTTCCAGCCTTTTAGGCACTGAAGTGTTTCTTTCATGTCCAGCAGTAGCTGCACACGGTATTTAGTGCCAGGACTAGGTAGGTGGTGTACACAGTCTCTCAGATTATGATCTTTTCTATTCTGACTCCTTTTTGGAGTCAAGGGAGGGATCTGTGGAGGGACAAATCTTGAGTCCTGTGACGTGACTGTAGTTTTAAGAGTTGCTCTGACCTCTTGATCTCAAGTTGGCTTTGAATTTGAAAATTCTTTATGCTCTGGTGATAATTTTTATCATTGAGATACAAACTGTGACTTCATCCAATGAGGTGAATAAGTATCTTAGATTATGAAGATGAATATCAATGTTAAAAAGAGCACCCCATGGGAGACCAGGAGAAGCACCTGGCTCCTGCCTTCAGAGCAGCGCGGTGCGCCGGCCGCAGCGCACCAGCCGTGGCGGCCATTGGAGGGTGAACCAACGGCAAAAGGAAGACCTTTCTCTCTGTCTCTCTCTCTCTCACTATCCACTCTGCCTGTCAAAAAAAAAAAAAAAAAAAAAAAAGAGCAAAGACAGTTCCTGTAAAGAGCATATATTGTCTTCATAAATTGAGGTTCAGAAACAGTTAAAGAAAATCACTGCAAAAAATGTGGCTAATAAGTCAATTAAAAAACTCATTATTGAAATGTTTGGTTCTAGCATTCAGTTTTGCATAGGAATTTGAGAGGTTTTTGAGTAGTTGAAACCAGATGTATTAGTATTAATATGAAGAAATGAAAAAATGGAACCAAAGCATAAAATAGGTTAGAGCTGGAAGAAAAGATTTTTGGGAAACAGTTTGAGAAATTAGGGGACAGATTTATCAGAAGTGACATAGAAAATGAAATTTGAAGTAGATATCTACTTCTGTAAGAGAGAAGTGGTGAAAAGGGATCTAAATGCTGTACAGGAAAATATCACAAAAGGGAGAGATGCTGTTACTAGATTGAAACAGAAGCCCGTGTCCAAATTAATCAAAAGAGGAGGGATGATAGGAAACAATCTAGAGTTCACAGGTAAATTAAACATTAAAGGCAATTAGAACCACATCCAAAAGATTGGGAAAGACTAGGAAGTATAATACACAAGTATCATTTGTGATTTGCAAAGTAATATAGCCATTACAGGGTTGTATATAGATGCATTTTGTGTTTGGAAGGAATGTATCCAATTAGGAGTCAAGACATTCAGGACAGTCAGGTTCAAGTTTGGATGTGCTGAGTACTGGTTTGATGGGAGGAGTTCCTTCATAGAATTACCCATCCCAGGGTAGTGAAAGAAGCTGGAAAAAAGATTTGTTTGAATAGTAGATATTCAGAAACTCAGAATTCAGTAATTTCATTGTTACTGGTAAAGAATATTCTAGAATTTAAGAAATAAAGAAGTTTATTACAAAAAAATTGCCTAGAAAAAATTACAAATGTGGCAAATACTCAATTTCCAGTATACAGCCTTGTTATATATAATATATAATACATATATAATTACATAATGCATTATATATAAGAGTAAATTAATAAACAGGTTAAGTAATTAGAAACTAAACCTTAGTAGATTAGTTAAAAACTCAGCTCAAACTTCCTGAAAGATGTAGGAGGAGGATAGAAGAAAATAAAAACTAGAGGCACACTTCATTGCACAGAAAAATATGCAGCAGAAAAAAAATACTGTTCAAGGTCCAAACAATTCAGTGATGAAAGACAGTGCCTAAGGGAGCACAGAGGAGAGGAATTAGTTCTCACTGAGCCCCTTGGGGCTCAGGCTTCAGACCCATCAATTGCAGGTTCAGTTCAAGAATCTGCTGAGAGTGATTTGCTAGCTAAAACAAATGGGATAAGATAGAAACCCTCCCTAAGAGGCAAGTGTCACTAGGATAGTGTTTCCATAGCGAGAGGCAGTGGAAAAGAGTCACTTTGGCATAGGATTGAACATGTCTGCTCAGGGAAGACAGTAGGTCTTGTAGGTTTTGTAAGATGAGTCCACTTCCAGCAGCACTGGATTTCCAGAAACTGAAGAAGCAGGGAGTAAATGGACACAAAGAGGTTTTTATACAGGTTGTACAGGAAGAAATACACTTTAAGTAAAACTGATGCTTGTTTTTTTTTTTTTTTTTTTTTTTTTTTTAAGATTTTGTTTATTTGAGAGGTGAGTTGCAGACAGAAAGAGGAAGACGTGGAGAAAGGTCTTCCATCACTGGTTCACTCCCAAATGGTTGCAATGGCTGGGGCTGGGCTGATAAGCCAGGAGGTAGGAGCATCTTCTGGGTCTCCCACAATTGCAGGGGCCCAAGCACTTGGCTCATCTTCCCCTGCTTTCCCAGGCCATAGCAAAGAGGTAGATAGGAAGAGGGGCAGCCAGAACATGAACTGTCACCCGTATGGAATGCTTGTACTGCAGGCCAGGCCTGGCCCACTAGGCCACAGCATAGGCCCAAACAACTGATGATCTTGATTGAAATTTTTGAAATTTTCTTCAAGACAAGGGTGTCTCAAATGTCAGTCTCTGAGAAAAAATATGATAAGTTCATTTTTTACCAGATATGATGAATCCATTGTGTCAGAATAAACATACTGATAGGAATTTGCTAGATTATGTGCTATTCACATAAACTGACAAGCACCTTAGTGAGGCTGAAACTAATGATATTTCTGTATTCCCAGCTTTCCTGAGATGCCATTCAGATGTGGTTTCTAAGAACACAGTGTTCTTTGGACTTACAGCTGTTCTAGGATCTGGGAGTGGCTTGTATTTAAATTTCATTTTGCTAAGCTTATTTATTTTATTACTGTTTTTGAATCATACCTTCATATATTTGAAACACTAAAATACTATTAGTCTTGTCTCTACCTATTTCTACTCACTACTTGTTGAATTCTTTATTCAGTGGAAAGTTAAGTTTGTGGTTATAAAGTAAATTGAAAGTATATTATTATAAAAATTAAAACAAGTAGGAGTGTGGGAATGAGGAAGGGAGAGGAGGATAGGTCGCGCAGTATCATTATGCTCTTAAAATTGTGTATATGAAATACATGAAATGTGTTCCCTTTATATAAATTAAAAAAAATTGACCTTAGCTTCCTCCCTCTGTCTCTTTCTCTCTCACATAAGTGTGTGTATTTATACATACCTCTTATTAATGTTTTAAACCAGGGATGGGAAACATTTTTATGCCACCATGTGAATATTTATGACATCATTCATAGGCCATACAAAATTATCAACCTAAAATTAATCTGCTATAGATTTATTGAATTTTGAGTTTTGCCTGTGGGTGCCTTGGGGCCAGAACAAATTATTTCATGGCCTTATGCAACCTTTGGGCCAGATGTTCTCCATCCCTGCTTTAAACCATTTGATTTTTTTATAATAAGTGTTGTGTTGTTTATGTAAGTAAATGGCACGTACTCAAAACTAACAACAAAAATTGTAATGTAGTAAATACATAAACCAGTAATAGTGTTATCAAGTCTTGGCTACTACACATAATTGTATTGCTTCACATTTCTATATGGTAACATGGTAGATTTGTTTATATCAGTATTACCACAAATGAGTGAAACTTTGTTTGCTGTATGATCTTATAATGGCTTCAACAATACTAGACAATAGGAATATAGAAATTTGTCGTCTCTGTTACAATTATATGGGATTGTCAGCATATATGAGATCTGTTCTTGAGTAAAATGTCATTATGTGGTTCATGACTATATTTTGCAAATGTTCATTCTGTCATGTTTCAAACTTCTGAGATAAAAATTCCAATCATGATCATTTAGAAATAGACTCAAAAATATTTTAATTTCTAAGTAGTAGGAACAGAACCAGGCAAATTTGGCTTCATTGTCAGAACTAGATAGGTAAAACATTTAATAGGGTCTGATATTCTATTTATACATTTTCTGACATTCTTTAAATGCAGATACATGCAGAAATGTTATATATATATATTAATGTTTCTTTTTCTGTTCAAAAGAAAGCAAACTTTTACATTCTGTACAACTTTTCAGTTAACTATATATTTTGCATATATTTCCATACCAGTATGTAGACAACTTTTTTAAAAAAATATTTATTTGTTGAAAGGCAGAGTTACAGAGATGCACAGGCAGAGAGAGAGGTCATCCATCCATTGATTCACTCCTCAAATGGCTGCAACGGCTGGAGCTGGGTCAGTCAGAAGCCACGAGCCGGGAGCTTATTCTGGGTCTCCTGTGTGGGTGCAAGTGTTCAAGGATTTAGGTCATCTTCTACTGCTTTCCCAGGCATAGCAGGGAGCTGGATCAAAAGTGGAGCAGCAAGGACTCAAACTGGTGCCCATATGAGATGCTGCAGTGCAGGCGGAGGCTTTACCTGCTGTGCCGTGGCGTCAATCTCCTGTAGACAACTTTTTACCCTTTCTTCTGCTACATGACATTTGTATTTTGTTATGTCAGTGTATAATAGTTTATTTAAACAGTTCCCTCTCAGTGAACACACTTAAAAAAGTGTGATAATAAATAAATTTATATAAATAAACTTCTGAGAAATGAATTAATAGTAAAAATTCCTAAAAGTACAATTGATGGATCAAAAATTAATGCATATGTTGTGGTGTTTATACACCATCATGTTCTTCTCCATGAGAGCTGACCCATCTTGCATTCTGCTTACATCATGAGAGTTCTGTTTCTTCATAGCCTTATCAACAGTATTATGAAATCTTTGGTTCTTTGACAATCTGATAGTGAAAATTTTATCACCATGTTAGTTTTAATTTAGATTTATTTCTTTATGATTTAAGATATGAATGAATTGAATATCTTTCCATTTGCTTAAAGGCCAAAACTTCTTTTTCTTAAACGAACTCCTATATTCTTGACACAATTTTTTATAAGATATCTTTATTTATTTTAAAAGCAGAGTTAGAGAGAGTGAGTGTGTTCTTTGATTTACTGGTTTCACTCTCTAAATAGTTGCAATGGCGAGGGGAGGGCCAGGCCTAAGCTTGGAGCCTAGAACTACATCTGAGTCTCCCATGTGGATGACGCGGCCCAGAGAGTTGGCAGACACTTGGTAGACACTCTGCTGCTTTCCCAGGCTTATTATCAGGGAGCTGAATTAGAGTGGAGTCATTGGGACTGGAACTGGATCTGGTACTCATATGGAATGTGTGCATCTTCAGTGGTGGCCTAACCTGCTGCACCATAATGTAGCCCCATGGCTGACCATACTCTTTTTTTTTTTTTTTTTTTAAGATTTATTTATTTATTTGAACATCAGAGTTACAGAGAGAGGAGAGACGGGGGGGGGGGGGGAGCGGTCTTCCATCCTCTGATTCACTCCCCAGTTAGCCGCAGTGGCCAGAGCTGCGCCGATCCAAGGCCAGGAGCCAGAAGCTTCTTCCAGGTCTCCTATGTGGGTGCAGGGGCCCAAAGGCTTGGGCCATCTTCCACTGCTTTCCAAGGCCATAGCAGAGAGCTGAATCGGAAGTGGAGAGGCCGGGACTTGAACCGGTGTCCATATAGGATGCCAGCATTGCAGGTGGAGGCTTTACCTGCTATGCTACAGTGCTGGCTGACCATAATCTTAATGATTAAACCCAGTGGCTTTAGAGAACAAAATTCTGATGCATATTGGTATATGGGAAGGATTACAAAATGTTTCCTTCTTGTTCTGTTTTCTTTTATGTGGAAAAGTCATTGTCTTAACACATTTGGCTTCTCATTCAAACTTTTTTTTTTAATTTTTTTTTTTTTTATTTTTTACAGGCAGAGTGGACAGTGAGAGAGAGAGAGAGAGAGAGAAAGGTCTTCCTTTTGCTGTTGGTTCACCCTCCAATGGCCGCTGCGGCCGGCGTGCTGCGGCTGGCGCAAATTGTGCTGATCCGAAACCAGGAGCCAGGTGCTTTTCCTGGTCTCCCATGCGGGTGCAGGGCCCAAGGACTTGGGCCATCCTCCACTGCACTCCCGGGCCATAGCAGAGAGCTGGCCTGGAAGAGGGGCAACCAGGACAGAATCCGGCGCCCCGACCGGGACTAGAACCCGGTGTTCCGGCGCCGTAAGGTGGAGGATTAGCCTATTGAGCCACGGCGTGGGCCCAAACTTCTTAAAAATATTTATTTGCTGGGGCCCGGGCCGTGGCTCACTTGGTTAATCCTCTGCCTGCAACACCAGCATCCCATATGGGCACTGGGTTCTAGTCCTGATTGCTCCTCATCCAGTCCAGCTCTCTGCTGTGGCCCGGGAAGGCAGTGGAGGATGGCCCAAGTGCTTGGGCCCTGCACCCGCATGGGAGACCAGGAGAAGCACCTGCCTCCTGCCTTTGGATCAGCGCGGTGCGCCGGCCACAGCGCGCCAGCCAAAGCGGCCATTGGAGGGTGAACCAATGGTAAAGGAAGACCTTTTTCTGTCTCTCACTATCCACTCTGCCTGTCAAGGAAAAAAAAATAATATAATGCTTACATCATGTTGAGTTGTTAATATTTGTCTTAGTCTGTTTGGATGATATAACAAATACTATAAAAGAGGTACTGTATAAACAACAGAAGTTTATTTCTTAACAGTTGAGGATGCTGGGAAGAATAGGATGAAGGTATCAGCAGATCTGGTGTCTGGTGATGGCCTGCTTGCTCACAGATGGTATCTTCTTCTGTGTTATCACATAGTAGAAGGAGCAAACAGGTTTCCTCAGATCCTTTTTTTCTTTTAAGGCAGAGAAAGAAAGACAGTCATGAGAGATTTCCCATCTACTGTTTTACTCCCCAAATGCCTGCAACAGCTGAGACAGGGCCAGGTTGAAGCCAGGAGCCTCAGTTGGGTCTTCTACATGGATGGCCAGGTGTCAGTTGCTTGAGTCATCTACCTTCCATGGTGAACATTAGCAGGAAGCTGGAATTAGGAGTGGAACTGGGAGCATGACAAGCAGTATCTCAACCACTGCAGCAAATGACACTCCCTCTTGCTTTTTATTTGAGTGTAAGGGCACAGATCTCATTCATGAGGTACTATGGTTCTGTTATCTATTCACCTCTCAAAGCACCCACTTAATTTATATGGTCACCTTGAGAGTTTAGATTTCAGCATGAGTTTTGAGAGGACTCAAACATTCAGGTAGTAGTAATATTCTTACTAATTTTATTCTGAATTGGAAGTTTCTGTGTTAGTGACTGATTTCTCAATAATGAGAAGACCATCTCTACCCCAGTTACTACATTTGTAGTGACAATCACAATGAGATTCAAGTCAGCTCTACTCAAAAAGCCAAACTGACATGGGCAAGAATGAGAAAACACACTTTTTCCTTGGCTTATTAAGAGGTAAGCAGGCAGCTATCCCCCTCTCTTCCTTAAAAAAAAAAAAAAAAAAAAAAATCTCCGTAGAAACATAGTGGATTTGATTCCTAATGATATAACTTCAGTGTATATTACTAAAATGTTTGTAGGAGTCATGTAGCTGTGTATATCTCAGACCTGGAGAATGTCTCCAAATACTGTCTCAGTCCTCCTTGAACTTGGGATTGTCTCCCCTAGTACTTTTAGCCAGTACCTGAATATCTGCCCCAGTATGTAACCTTTGACTTTGGGAGATCTTCAGGTTTCTGTTCTCTACAGAGGTTAATAAAAGTGGGTTTATGCCTAACAAGGGTTTTATGCTTAATCTGTTCCCTGCTGGTAGCTTAACCAAATAGGAGATCAGTCTCTCTCTCTCTCTCTTTTTTTTTTTTTTTTTCCGTTTGTCTTTCTTAACTTATCTTTCAGATTGTGGTTATAAAGTTTCAAATTCTTTTTATTTTCTGTCTAATGTTATGACAGTTTGTCAGGTAGGGTACAATGAAATATAGCTAGAAATACAAAACTACCACAAATGGAATTATTAGTATACAGTAAAATATAGAATATTTTATTAACTAAAAGGAGAAAGTTGATACAGTTATATTGGACTAATTGATAATATTTAGTGGAGGAGGAAGTACATGAATTGGACCTTGTTTTGTATTAGAAGTAGAGAAGACAGCACACTTACAGAAATTAATGTGAACCAAGACCATTTACTCACGTTTCTTAGCTCTTCTCCAGGTATAATGGAATAGAGTGATGAACAAGGGATGAGGAGCAGCTTCTTCCTTCATGAATTTACAGTACAGCAGGTTTATAGTACACTGTCATGCATTGATTAGTTCTGTGATTAGGGAGCAGAAAACACTGGCAGCAATGAGCATAACCAGGTTAAACCAAAAAATTTAATCTAGATGTAAACAGTATGGCGTCAGCATAGGTTCTTTGTATTAATTAATTAATTTTTCTAATTTAAGAATGATTTTCCTTTATTTGTTTTAAAGGCAGAGAGAACAGATCTGCTTTTTTACTCTTCAAATATTTGCAATCTCCAGGGATTGGGCAGGCCACAGACAGAAGCCATAAACTCATTCCAGGTCTCCCACATGGTGGCATGGACCCAAGCACTAGAACCATTACTTGCTGCCTCCCAGGGTATGCGTTAGCAGGAAATGCAAATTGAGAAAGGAGCCAAGACCAATTATGGTAGCGTTATATGGGATACAGGTGTTCCTACGGTAGATTAACCACTGCAACAAGCAAACTTCTATCCTTCAACTCAGTTTTTAAACAAGAAACTAAAAGAACAAAAACCGTTATTTTGGGAAAATTGGTCAATGATAAGTTGAATGGGAAGAGTTGTGAGTTAGATCAATTAGGGAAAAATTGTAATAGCCTAAGGCCTAAAATTATGAGAATACAAAATATAATTGTGGTTTTTAGAACTGAGAATTCAAAAAAAAAAATTCTTGTAGACCTCACTTATGAATGGAAGGAAGGTGGTGATTCAGAGGCAATGTCATAAGGGTTTAGTGGAAATAATACAAATTTGGGAGGGTAAGTGGCAAATTTATCTTTATATATATTTGGATATGTGTATGGCCAATGACCATATACAGGAGAAAGCTGTCTAGATATTGAACATGTAGTATCAGAAATCTAGGCAGGGATAAAAGTTTATAGTTCATGAACCTAAAAGTGACAGTAGTCATGAGAGTGTGGACATCCTTTGAATTACAAAGCCAAACAGAGTTTAGAGAAAGCCCATAGGTGGTTAGGAGGAGAAACAGAAGTAGAGGTCAAAAAGTATAATTAGAAAGTTAGGAAAGCTGAAGAAGCACTGATTTTAATCAATGTGGTTAGTAATATCATTTTTTTCTGTCAAGTATAAGAAAGTGAGTCTGAGAAATCTTCATTAATGAACTGGTATAAAATATTACTCAGAGTAAGGGAAGGATCTGCAATGGAGAGACTTGAGTTGTTCTGTCTGTGTATATACATACCTCAAACTACTGTTATCATTATTGAAGATTGATTTGTGAAATATATTAAGAATGGGTTATTTAATTTGAACAGTGGGAAGAGATGAAGAATGGGAATGTGAGTGGAGATAGGTGAGCAATGATGAATTGGCAGCCATTAGGATTATCTTGGGAGGGTGCAAGAGACAGAATACTTAAGAGGGAACAATAATGGACTGGTTCATAAATTAATGTCTTCTGATCCTATTTGGTGAATGGACCATTCTGTTTTTTTTTTTTATTTTTTTATTTTTTATTTATTTATTTTGACAGGCAGAGTGGACAGTGAGAGAGAGAGACAGAGAGAAAGGTCTTCCTTTTTGCCCTTGGTTCACCCTCCAATGGCTACCGCAGCTGGCGCGCTGTGGCAGGCGCCCCGAGCTGATCCGATGGCAGGAGCCAGGTGCTTCTCCTGGTCTCCCATGGGGTGCAGGGCCCAAGGACTTGGGCCATCCTCCACTGCACTTCCCTGGCCACAGCAGACAGCTGGCCTGGAAGAGGGGCAACCGGGACAGAATCCGGCGCCCCGACCGGGACTAGAACCCGGTGCCCCGACCGGGACTAGAACCCGGTGTGCTGGCGCTGCAAGGCAGAGGGTTAGCCTAGTGAGCCACGGCACCGGCCCATTCTGGTTTTTTTATTTTTTTTTTTTATTTTTTTTTAGCAGAAGACAACAACCAGATGTTGTCTGCTGAATGGCGATAAAGTAGAGGAGACTGGGAAGTACAGCTTTTCTTGTACTCAGGAAGGCACATGGTTAGCATTCTCCTGATACAGAAAGAAATAACCCATCTGAGATGATATTGGAATGATATTTTTTACATGGTTAAAAATGAGAAGAAGTTGGGGGAGAGATGACAATTCTTTTCTGTCTTTAGCCTTAAAACAAGGGTGGTGGAGGCAAGAATGGAACGAAAACCTTAATTTTACAAAAAAGCTAGCAGTTCATGACAGGTTCACAGCCTGAGTGACCTGTACTTCCAGACAGTTGCCCCTGCCTTGATCCTGTTTATTTCTGGTTCAGTAGTCTGTGCCCCTGGGCTGAAGCTAAGGTAGAGGACAATTGGGAAGCCTGCCATGGCCTATAAAATAAGCCTTCAGTTGTCATTTTAATGGGTCTACTATTTCACCTTAATTTAATTTTCCTACATCCATGAATATATCTTGTTTTGTAAGTTCAGAAGCTGACATATCATCCAGAGAGACTATTTATTTTCCCTATCTTCACACAAAGACTGAGATTATTCTTACAACAATAATCAAGACCTTCTGTCTTTGGGTTGCAAAGAAAATGCTTTCAATGCTACTTGAAAGAGAAAATTGAAATTCAGTTATAAATGATAAAGCACATTTTCCTTCTCTTTCATTTTTGTCTGCTCATATAAGCTGAACTGTGTTAATAAAAGCAAAGGATATCTGTAGCTTGCTTTTGACAAAAAATGCAGTATTCAGTTGCCCCAAACAGTGTATTTATTAGGTGTGTTTAGGATTACTCATATTATTGAGCCTTATGCTTTTAGTACATGCTTTTTTTTCTGTTATTTTTCTGTCTTTCTGTCTTTCCTTTTCTTTCTTTCTTTTTTTTTTTTTTTTTTTTTTTTTGAGTTCTAGGCTGGTGCAAAATGAACCAGGAAAATGGTGGAAAGATTTTTCCACTGAGTTTAATACCTGAACAACTGTGTATCTTCCAGAAAAATGATCAAATCTCAAATGTGATTGGCTTGCCTATCTGCCTGTTGTCTTCTTTTTACATTACTGGTATAAATGTTTTTCGAAACTATCATGTAGACTTACTAGAATGCTTAATGCTTAATTATTTATTGTATTTATTTGGTATATAAGTCAAGAAATTGCTGCTGGGTGTGTTTTTTAGTAACACTACCACAACAATAATGAAAAGCATCCAGAAATAAAAGTTGGTTGATACCTCAGAGATCATTTCCATAAGCAAAGGGTGTACTCTTCATTTTTCTTTATCCCCATGATGTCTTGTGGGCATGACAATTGTGAAACCATAGTTAAATTTATAGAAATGCAAAGGTAAGGAAAAAATAAAAGTTCATATTCATGTATACTCAGTAAATAATTCTTTTAAACTAGCCCTATAAAATGGAGACCAGTGGGACAAGTAAAGGTGAAATTGTGAAGTAGGAATGGTGTATCAGGTCCCTCTAGCCTCATCTTTTTGTGCTTAATAATGTCACCTAGAGTCTCCCTAGAGGCTTCATTGGTTTCTCTCCCCTCCAAATTTACCCTCAGTAGCAGATGAAATTCTTTCTCACAGGGGTTTAAATGACAAAGGTGATGATGTTACTATAGGAAGAAGTTTTTATTTATTTATTTATTTATTTATTTATTTATTTTTGACAGGCAGAGTTATTGAGAGAGAGAGAGACAGAGAGAAAGGTCTTCCTTTCGTTGGTTCACCCCCAAATGGCTGCTATGGCCAGAGCACTGCGCTGATCCAAAGGCGGGAGCCAGATGCTTCCTTCTGGTCTGCCATGCGGGTTGCAGGGCCCAAGTACTTGGGCCATCCTCCACTACCTTCCTGGGCCACAGCAGAGAGCTGGACTGGAAGAGTAGCAACCGGGACAGAATCCGGCGCCCCAATCGGGACTAGAACCCGGTGTGCTGGCACCGCAGGCGGAGGATTAGCCTAGTGAGCCATGGCACTGGCCTAGGAAGAAGTTTTTGAGACCAGTCAGCCCTGACTTTTGTAGTTAAATGGTGTAGTTAATAATTTCTCCTTCCAAGAGATTAGGATTTTATGTAGCTTGAAGTTTATACAACTTTGGGGACCTTTAAAAATATATATGTACAAAACTATAGACATCTACTTTAAGAAAGTTATTGTTAGTGTGGGGATTTGGCCTAGCAGTTAAGACTCTTGTTAAGATGCCTGCGTCCCATATTGGAGTGTTTGGGTTCAAATCTAACTCAGCTGTCAATTCCAGCTTCCTGCTAATGTGCCTCCTGGGAGGCAGCAGGGTAATGGCTCATGTTACTGGGTTTCTGCCACCCACATTCAAACTCCCGTTGAATTCCTGGCTCCTGGCTTTTGCTTGACTCAACTCCAGTTCTGGGTTTTGGGGAGTGAACCAGTGGATGTGAGCCCTCTCTCTGTCTCTATCTCTGTCTCTTGGCTCTAAAATAAAATAAAACTTAAAAAGTAAAGGGAATATTTAAAATTACGCATTAAAATGACAAATGCAACAAAATTAATTTTTAATTAACTCCATAATACCTCTAAGGTTATTTTGTGCCTACATTTTTAAGCCATTTACTATTTTAATTTCTTTCTGTGACATTTTATAACATTTTTTATAGAGTAAAAAGGAAGATTATTTTGACTCCTTGAAACATGAGTGGTATTTTTTCCATAGGTTGAAGAACTTTCTTGTACTTTGTCACTCACTTTTAGAAATGTCACATCTTGACTTTATCCACAGGTTCTTGCTCAGATTGCTTAGTGCCCAAGTATCAGCTCTGGAAAATTTCAGCATATTGAAATTTCCTTATATTCCCTCATCTGATACCATTTAGTTAGGTAATTGTCACTCTAAAAAAACAAAACAAAACAAAAAAACAAAACAAAAAAAAAAAAAGATGAGCCAAAGAAACAAAAAACCCATTTGTTAATTCAGTCATTCATTATTTATTTGGGCTTGAATGGATTTATTCACTGTTTTCTTTCTGATGTTATGCTAATTCTTGATAATAAAGAAGTTTAGGGGGCCAGCACTGTGGAGCAGCCTGTTAAAGCCCCTGCCTGCAGTGCCAGCATCCCGTATGGGCACCAGTTCGAATCCTAGCTGCTCCTCTTCAGATCCAACTCTCTGCTATGGCCTGGAAAAGCAGTAGAAGATGACCAGGTCCTTGGGCCCCTGCACCTGATTGGGAGACCTGAAGAAGCTCCTGGCTCCTGGCTTTGGATCAGCTCAGCTCTGGCAGTTGCAGTCATTTAGGGAGTGAACCAGTGGAATGGAAGACCTCTCTCTGTAACTCTTTCAAATAAATAATCCTTAAAAAAAAAAAAAAAGAAGTTTAGGAAACATTTCTGCCCTTGTAGAATTCACACAAGAGTGTAAATGGATATTGCATAGTATAATATGAACAATTCAGCAACAAAGTAAGAATCTTAAAGGACTATGGAAAAATTAATAAGGAGAATTTAAATAGGCTGGTATAAAGGATATCACTTGTGTTATAATTTTTCAAAAATATTTTCCAGAGAACATGAATCTTGTAAGAAGCTATGAAAGAAAAGGCTTTTTACAGGCAAGTTGAGTTTAAGAGACAAATAATGCCACATATTCCTCTCAGAGGTTCACAGTGCACCATTGCCGTAGTTAAGGCTGTAAGAACATCTTCACCAAGAAACCTAACTGCTTGTTTAGTTAGGCATTCCTCAACTTTACTTGAAGTTATTTTCACCACAACAAAACAAGCCTACCAAAATAGGTAATGGTTTATGGGTACAGTGATCTTTTCCTTATTTTCTGAAAATGTGGGAGCTACTTTGATTTTTGTCTTCTTATAGTCACTTTTTTCTGATTATGTAAATTGAAATGGGAAGGAGGCCGAAGGTTTGGGGCCAAAGTGTCAAGCATCATTGAGTAAATCACATATTTGGGTACCCCAAGTTCTACCTTCCATGTAACTTGATGTCATGTGTCCAAAGTAACATGGCTAGAACGAATTATGTCAGTGGGTACTTTAGTTTCTATATCATGGCCAAGGCTATGAACAGCTCTTATAAAATGAATCACGAATTCCATCATGAATACAAATAAATTTACATGATAGTGATTCAAAGGATGTCTGCCTTTTCCATCTACATGTATTGACTCATATGTTGTTTCTGATGGAACTATTCTACTAACGTTATTGAATATATTAATCAAGTCCAATAAACAATCAGTGCAGTGTTGCTTTTTAATTCATACTATAAAATATGACAGTAATACTGATAGTCCCTGCAGTTAACATCAAAGTCAGGAAGTCTAACAGACTTCTGCAGTTCACCCGAATCCTTGACTCCCCTTTGAAGAAAGTGATCATTTTTCCTTTGACACTGATGTGGTAAGTAGGTTATTCTTTGGAACTTGTGGGTTGTACTCAATTATAGCCCTTAGTATTTGCCTCTCCTAAAGGCTGCCCAACAATAGCGAAAAATAAATTGAACTGAATAGGGTGAAAGAGTAAAAGGAAATAAATGGATACAGAAAATGTCCATTGCATAGGGCTGGAACAAAAGAAACCTACTTACATCTGAGACTTATTTTCTTTTCCATGAATCATAATAGCATGCCTACAGTTTAACTGACTTGATATTCAGGATGTATTACCCTAAAATATGTAGTTTTTAAAATTTGAGCTTAATTGGCTGGTGCTGTGGCTCACTAGGCTAATCCTCCACCTTGCGGCGCCAGCATACCAGGTTCTAGTCCCGGTTGGGGCACCAGATTCTGTCCCGGTTGCCCCTCTTCCAGGCCAGCTCTCCAGGGAGTGCAGTGGAGGATGGCCCAAGTAGTTGGGCCCTGCACCTCATGGGAGACCAGGATAAGTACCTGGCTCCTGCCATCGGATCAGCGCAGTGCGCCAGCCACAGCGCACCGGCCGCGGCAGCCATTGGAGGGTGAACCAACGGCAAACGGAAGACCTTTCTTTCTGTCTCTCTCACTGTCCACTCTGCCTGTCAAAATAAATAAATAAATAAAAATAAAAAAAAGTTGAGCTCAATTCACTATCATTCCCTATGACATCAGCTGGAAGAGAAGGGGAAGAAGCAAGAATGGACTAAAGCCTAAACAAACTATCCACTAATAAAGTGGCATCATGCTCACTAGTCTACTACAGAAATTTCAAAAGAATGTGGACAACTTAAATGTGATCTAAAGTCATGTCTAATAGCCAGGGCTAGAGATAAGACATGGAAATTTTAGACAGTCGTGTTGTTTAAAGTACATCCTCTTAGAGGATTTGTTTAGTTGACTTTGGGGCATCTTTCTTCTAATCCTCCTTCCCCCCATTTCATTGCTACACCCTTGCAATCCTCTTTGTTAGACCATCTTTATTATGACCATCTTTATTCAACATCTAAATGTTGAAGTCCCAGGACTCAGACCATGGACTACTTTCCTTTTTCAATATGTTCATCTCCATACATTATTTTTTAATTAATATCTCTACATTGGCGGCAGCTCCTCATTTTCTGTACCTGGCTTGGATTGCAGATTCATTTCTACCTGTACACCTAAATCTAACAAATCCAAACTTGAATTCTTAATTTCCACTGCCAAATCTTTCTCTTGCAATGTTCCCTTTCAAGTAAATTGTAACATTAAATGCATAGGTAAAAAAAAAATGTGGTATCACCTTTATTATCTCTTTTTTGTTTCACATCTCACATCAGCTAAACTGTTGGCTCTACAACTTACAAATTTTATTCTGAAGCTGACATGTTTTTTCCATTTCCCTTGTCCCCCATTTTCATTCAAGCCGCCATCATCTCTGGCCTGCACTCTTTTTCATACCTTCAATCCTTTGCATCCAGTCCTCTACCATTTTAGTTATGCTTCACACATGGCCAGAAATATCCATTTAAAGTGTTACTATATTACTACCATCTGTATAAAATCCTACACAGTGACTCCCTGTCATGTCCAAATTCAAAATTCTCATTGTGTCCCAAAGGAATTGTGTTATCTAGCTACTCTACCCTTACTTGCTCTTCTGCATTGTTATTCAGCATGTTGAGAACACTATCTGAGTCCCTCTGTTTGGTATGATCTTGACCCTGATGTCCACATGGTTCACTCTTTTTTAAATCTATTTGTCAGGTTGGCTAAGAAGCCTTTACTAACTATTCTAATCAAAGTAGTATCCAGAGCAGGCACTGTGGTGTAGGGGATTACCCACCGTCTGCAGCCCTGGCATCCCATAAGAGTGCCAGTTCAAATCCTGGCTGCTTCACTTCCAATCCAGCTCCCTGCTAATGTGCCTGGGAAAGTAGCAGAAGCTGGCTCAGGTCCTTGGGCCCCTGAACCCATTTGGGAGACCTGGAACAAGCTCCTAGCTCCTGGCTTTGGATTGGCCTAGCTCTGGCTATTGCAACCATTTGGAAAGTGAAGAAGCAGATGGGAGCTCTCTTTCTTTTTCTCCCTCTCTTTGTGTAACTCTGTCTTTCAAATAATTGAAAATAAACCTTAAAAAAAGAAAAATAGCATCCTTCTGCTTTATTTTTCTTTATGCTGTTTGCATGTTAGGATAATGTAAGATCTATAAAAGAAGAGACACATGTCCTTGTCTTATTTGTCTCCCTCTTTTTTTTTTTTTTTTTGGTATATCCAGAGTAAAAAATGTCTTTTCATAAGCGGTGAGTAGGCACTCAAAACCCTCAAAAATATTTAGGGACTGAATAAATAAAGCATCATTAGTTCTAAGTGTTTCATTTGCTGTAGAGCAGCATTGTTTGTGTTGGGGCAGGCAAAAGGTGTTTGGCTGTACACAAATCCGTGTTAGTTGACAGCCAGTTGCCTGACCAGTCTTCTAGAAGCTAGTGTATCACTAGAACAGAGACCAAATCCTTTTGATTATGAAAACATGGAGTGGAAGGTAAGGCTAGCTTTGCTTTTCTGCTCACACAGTCCAAAGTAATATAAAGCTTCAGGGTTGATTCCCTATTCTCTTTAGTGCAGGCCTACGTTTGCTGAATTAGTTCCCTCCACGTACCTCCATTGTTTCTGGAGCTAGACTCAACTGGCCATGTTGTGGGTTAGAGGTATCAGTGCCTAGGCAAATTTACTACCATTCATGATGCTGGCCATTATTCATTTGTATAATTTTTCCTTATAATAAAAAATCACAGAGTAGATACATTAGGAAACATTGGGAAAATGTGGAAAGAGGAAAGAATTGCTAAAATTTAAAAATAATTGCTAAAAATTAGAAATAACCACTTAATTTTTTGATATATTTCTCTTTTTTATCCATTTTCTCTTTTTTTAGTTTGATGAGAAAAATTTTATTTAAAAATTTTTTTTGCATTATTATTTTTCCCCT
Source organism: Oryctolagus cuniculus (assembly GCF_051225735.1). Taxonomy (NCBI): domain Eukaryota; kingdom Metazoa; phylum Chordata; class Mammalia; order Lagomorpha; family Leporidae; genus Oryctolagus; species Oryctolagus cuniculus. The sequence goes on along the minus strand of NC_142868.1, from coordinate 40,104,365 downwards.
AAGAAACCTTTTATTTAAGAAATACAAACTTAATGCATTTCATAAGTACAACTTTAGGAATATAGTGGTTCTTCCTACCATACCTGCCCTCCCACCCATTCTCCCACCCCTCCTTTTCTTCCCTCTCCCATTCCCAGTCCCATTCTCCACTAAGATCCATATTTGATGTACACAGAAGACCAGCTCTCTACTAAGTAAAGAGTTCAACAATTTGCACAACAACAACAAACTGTTACTCAACAGTCAAGATGGGCTGTTACATCTTTAAGTTAATTTCACTTTTTTTTTAGAAACTTAATTAACTTTCACTAAGCACCAAAGAATGATAAATCTTTTGGGAGAACTTAGACATGGTGAAAATATAAGTCTTTGAGGGGCTGGCGCCGTGCTCACTTGGCTAATCCTCTGCCTGCGGTGCCGGAATCCCATATGGGCACCGGGTTCTGGTCCCGGCTGCTCCTCTTCCAGTCCAGCTCTCTGTTGTGGCCCGGGAAGGTAGTGGAGGATGGCCCAAGTGTTTGGGTGCCTGCATCCGCGAGGGAGACCTTGAGGAAGCACTTGGCTCCTGGCTTCGGCGTAGCTCCGGCTGTAGTAGCTATTTGGGGGGTGAACCAACGGAGGGAAGGCCTTTCTGTCTGTCTCTCACTAACTCTACCTGTCAAAATATCTATTTTATATATATATATATATATATATATATATGTATATATATCCTTGAGGACAGAGGTCCTCCATGGGAAATTAGGGCACAGTGACTTGTTGTTAATTTTACAATTAACACTCTTTATATATGGTATCAGTGATCACCCGATGCTCTTGACCAGAGCTGCCTAGGCTATGGAAGCCTTTTGAATCCACAAATTCCCTCAGTAGTTAGACAATGCCATAAGCAAAGTGTAAGTTCCCTCCTCCCTTCAGAGAAAAGTACCTCCTTCTTTGATGACCACTTCTTTCCATGAGGTATCACCCACAAAGGTCCTTCATGTAGGACATTTTTTGCCACTGTCTTGATTTTCCATGCCTGAAATACTTTTGTAGATTTTTCAGCCAGATCAGAATTCTTTAAAGGCTGATTCTGAGGTCCGAGTGCTATTTAAAGTGATTTTCATTCTATGAGCTTGCTGTGTGGACTGCTTCCCATGTCAGAACATTCACTCATTTTTAATTCTATCTATTATTATTACCACTCAGTTCTATCCATATGATTGCTTTAAAACTTCAGATGTTATTTTTACCACCCAGCCCAAGGGGATCTGGGGTCACATGGCAAGTTTTTAAACTGTATCCTGAGAAGTAAGTCCCTAGAAATATATGCAGAACTATACAGCTTTACAGTTACAAATTTCATATATTCATAATTACAACTTTAGGAACGTGGTGATTCTTTCTACCATGCCTGCCCTTCCACCCATACTCCCACCCCTCTACCTTCCCTTCTCTTATTTCCAATCTTATTTTTTACTGAGATCTATTTTCAATTAACTTTATAACATTCTATAAATAGTTTATATTAAAAATAAACTGTTCCTCAACAATCAAGACAAGGGTTGTTCCAATAACTGCTTCTCAAAGTGTCAACTTCACTTCTACAAACTGCCTTTTAGTTATCACAGATCCTTTTTTTTTTTTTTAAAGAGCATGTATATATGTGTTTGTAGCTGGAGTGAGTCAACAATAACTTTTGAGTGCTGTTTGTGTTTCAAGCACTTTGTTCATGTCCTGAATAAGCTTAATAAAAACAAGAGAATTTTATTTTCTGTCCTCATTCTGAACTGTTCCTTGTTTCTTGGAATACCTTCTCTTTTGCCTGAAATTACAACTTTTTTGCCCCATTACCATTAGTTTGTGCTTGATTGTACAGTTGTCCTCTTTGTCATATCTGGATAGCTTCTGTCTCTTGATAATATTTGAGAGATGACAACCTTATCTAGCTTGCTTTCCAGTTTGTCAGTTATTTCTCCTCAGGAAGAAAAAAAAGCAACATTGTGAAACAGAAATTAGTTGGTGAAAACAAGAATTAAAATGTGAGCGAGTATCCCTGCCTTGTAGAAGAGTGAAGTGCTACTTTGGTGTCAGGTCTGATAGACATGAGGAAGAGGGAATGGTAAAATTGCTTTTTGACAGAAGCTAAACCCTAGGGAACAGCTTAGCTGTTCTGTAATATAATAGGACCACACTTTGAGATTTAGGGTCAGGCCTACAAAGTAAAATGTTTAAAGTCCTAGCAAGAGAGAATGAAAATAATAATCATATTGGGAGGAAGAAACATGGGGGAGTATTTATAAGTGTGGGATTTAGCTGGTTCTACCAAATGCATATTTTCTTCTTGGATTCATTTCATTAATATATGATGATTTTAGGAACACTAGAAAGTACAGATAAATAATTGCTATACTTATTTTAAAGATATCTGCTTGTGTTTACTGGTGGTATGTAAGATGGGGATGAGGAGAACAGGTAGGCAAATAAAATCAATGAAATATAAAATGTCTAAGAAAAGATAGTAATCTGCCTCTGTACATGACTGTTATTTAACATACCTTTTTTGATTACAAAACACATTTAATATTAAATATTAATTTTTAAAGATAACATGAACATGCTGGAAGTAGAATATTGAAGGAACCAGAGTTTGAAAGTGGCTTATTACCTGTGATACTAAAGGAATTCACTGAAATATTGGTGGACTTCATTGCCTGTTACCTGAAGGCACCCCTCTGAGGTACAAAAAAGTCTTTACTTCAAAGGAAAGCACTAAGCTCTGTGGCACCTTCTAAGGGACACCACTTTACTACTCCTGTTGTGCTCCTAATGCACAGTGCACAGCATGTAAGTTATTGCTTATCAGTGAAGTTCTGATCATCACTGTGAAATGTTGTTTTCCAGATGTTTGGGTCATTAAGAGTGGCATCAGCACAGCAAGCAGACCTTCCATTTGGGGCATCTATGCCTTCAGCAGGGGTTAGTAGCCTACTGGTTCTTACCTGATTAATGGCTTCAAATAGGAATGAGGCATGTCCAGGAGATGACAAAGGAATTCCTAGACTAGATCAACTCTTACCTTTATTTTCATTTTCCAAGCTGCATGCAAGAGTCAGAAGCTAACTGTGAAATGACGGAACTGAGGCTAAGGTAGATAGTAAGATTGCTGTTCTATTTGGTATAAATTGCCAGTTAAGACTAAATTATCTTACTGATCAGCATGAGATATTTACTTTCCAAAGTAATTTTATGTGCATTACCTTAGATGAATCCTCTATGATCTGAGATCTGGTTGGTAGACAAAGTGCAGATAGAGGACATGAAGCAACCATTTTCTCACAAAAATCAAACCAACCAAGGGCTAGTTTGGCTTTTTAAATGAGTGTATTTGCTTTTTTGCTCATACCCTTTGATGAGGAAGACACAAATATCATTCTTTGGAAAACTCATGAAAATTGTATCCTGAAATGTTACTTGAAAAACAAGCAAAATGTGGAGATTAGGAAGAAAACATGGAATTCAGTACCTCCTTCCCTGTCGTCTTTCATCCTTTCCTTCCTGTCTTCGTGCATGATTCTTATTAAGCCCTCCTTGATGTGAGATACACACAGTTGTTCTGTTACCTTTTAGAATTGTAATACTATTTTTTTTTAAAAAAAAATATGTTCATTTGGTTGGAATGAATTCCACCTACAGCATAAAATATGTTTGTGATAGTTTCCCCCTAAACCATTTGATAGTTCTGTCCAGTAGGTGGACACCTACTTGTACATATAGGAGATTTCTTTTTATTTTAATCAAGTGTTCCTTAAATATGAAAAAAAGCATTTCCTTATATTGAACTTCTGGTTTTACCAATTTGCTGTCTGAAAAGCTGAAAATAGATTCCACCTACATCTCTTTGGGAAATAATTTCATCTTTTCTTAATTTTTTCTTTTAGCATATTGGCATTTTTAAAAATTAATCAGGGATCCGTTACAGAAACTAGCTACTTTTCTTTGGTTTAACTTTACCATCTGCCTTAAATTCTTTTAAAACACTACATTCATGAGCTGATATTTATCACAGTGTACAAATACGGGAATAATTACACCAATGACTAATAATTACAGTTATGTGAATAAATTTTTCGTAGTCCCAATTTTTTTAACCATGTTGTCCTGCAGTACTTTTTTGTGTTGTTATTTTTGAATGTCTTTTTTTTTTTTTTTTTTTCTCTTAGCGAAGGAATCTGGAATGTGAGTCATTTTAAACCACTGTAACTTCCAGTACGCTCACCACAAGTTTGATGGCTCTGGCAATTCTTTGCTGCCTCTGTGACCACTGGAATGAGCACAGCTTAACATTTTGTTAAATGTTAAATACCAGCTTTCTTTCCTCCTTAAATCCTTACTTTTAACCCCTGTTACTAGAAAATCTTGCCGCACCATTGGCTTGTGGACAATAAAATGTCTACGTAGTTAAGTTTTTAGTAATTGATTTAGTACTTTTACTCCAACACGGTTAAGAAATCTCTGGACCTGAAAACCCAATTTTAGGAAGACCTCATTTAGGTAACCTTTGTATGCTACTTTGTATGACTGGGCCAATGATGATAGTGTGTAACCACAAACCAAACTTTTCTAACAGTTTAATGTCTTCTCAGATATACAGGTTCTACCTCCAATGGAAAAGTTTAAACTGTTGAAGTAATGAAAACAAAATAGTGGTGTTTTTCTTATGCAATCAAGCTAAAATTTTCTGCTTTTAACTTATATTTTAAACTTGCTGAAGTAAAGGGTTATACATTATCCATCTTTATTTATCTATCTTAGCTTCTGATACTAAATATGGAGGAATAAAGTTCTGCCCTTAATTGCTTGTCAGTTGATGTTTCTTGATTAGAACAGGGCATGTTGATTCATTTAGCAAATAGTAAAGGCACTATTCTGGAATAAATTCACAGAAAGTACTTCATATATCAAACCATAGTAGGGCATACATTTAGTTAGAAATTTGTCATTGTGTTGTTTGGAAGGTTGTAAGGTTTTTTTGCATTATTATGAATACAGTTTTATATGTATATACTGTTTCTCTTTGATAGAAGAGTTGCGTCTCAAAAATTTTATATTTCTGTTACCTAATGCACAACTTTACATGTGTTTATTAATAATTTTTGTATTTATATACATAATTTATTTTTCCTATCGAAGTTTTCTAATAAGTAGACTTAGTGTTTAATACACATTTATATACTACAGAATCTTATATATTATAATTTTCAATAAATATATGGAAGGAATGGGAAGTGAAAGTTAAAGCGACTTTAATAATAATGAAAATAATTTAGACAGTACTAGTGGTCATGTATTCTCAATTATCAAATACAGTCACAATCATGTTTGAAGTATTTTTATTTTTGCAATTTAATGTATCAGCTTTTCTGGGTAGGTTTTCTGCAAAATAGAAAACTAGTTTCTGAGATAAAATATGGGATTGGGGCAGATCATTCAAAACCAAGTCACTAACAGAAATGCAACAGTTCTAGTAAAGATAATAACCAAAAAATATATCGGTGCTGTTTGTATTCAATACTCAGTAAGGTACTTAAGCAGAAAATAAGCCTGAAAGTAACTTGATAGAATAAAGTGTGAAGGGTTGAGACTTCCAACCAAATAAGGTCAGAATTCAAAGATTGAGGCAAACCATTCAGTGAACACAGAATTCAAAGGCAGAGCAATCAAGGAAATCAAAGGCGGGAAAATGTAAAGAATAAATGGGCAATGTGTATAGCATGCTGTTCTTCCCTGGCTTGCTAGGTATATCTGGTGGTACTTGGCATAAAACCTTAAAGTGCTAGAGAAAAGTCATCAATGTACTAATATTTCTTTGTTAACTAGTGGTACTTCAATATTAACTGATCACATAAGCTAATTTGCTTACAGAACCATGAGTAAAATACATTTTACTGCTTCAGAAATTGAGGTAAGATTTTTAAGAGCATACTTCAAAAAATTTGTGGCCCCAGTACCTTGGTCTCTGCCACTCATATGGGAGTGCTGGATGGAATTCCAGGCTCCTGGCTTAAACCTGGCCCGGCCCTGGCCCTTGTAGCCTTTTGACGAATGAACCCGTGGATGGAATATCTTTCTCTTTCTGTGTCTCTTCCTCCATCTCTATAACTCTTGTCTTTCATATAAATAAAATAAATCTTAAAAAAAAAAAGATAGTACAGGGGGCCAGTGTTGTGGAACTGTGGGTTAAGCAGCAGCCTGTGATGCCAACATTCCATATAAGAGCACGGGTTCAAGTTCTGGCTGTTTCACCTCCAGTTCAGCTTCCTGATAGTGTGAATGGTAAGGCAGCTGAAGGTGGCTGAAGTACCTGGACCCCTGCTATCCATGTGGGAGACTCGGGTGAAGTTGCTAACTGCAGCCTTTAACCTGGCCCAGCACCAACCATCACAGCCATTTGGAGAGTGAACCAACTGATTGAGGATCTCTTTCTTGCTTTCTGTCCCTCTTTCTATCAGTCTGCTTTCCAAATAAAATACATCTTTTGAAAAAAAAATGCAAAATTTCCATGAACTTTAAAAACTCTTCAAATTAAGCAGAATAATTAAAGATGACATTATAGAATAGAAAACTTAGAAAAAAAATCCACAGAAAATTTAGAATGGAGGAATGTGTTTGTGAGTCATTGCTTATTTGGAGATTCAGGATTTCAATTTCTAAACTGAAGAAAGGATATTTTGTAGTTTAATAATAGGCTATGAACATTGAAGACTTAAATTGAGTTGTTCTGATTTTTGCCATTTAACACTGAAATTGCCATCGTAAATTTAACTACTTATAAAGCAAGTAGAGGAATTCTCCACAGTAATAATATTCCATTTCCAGGATGATATAGAAAAAAGAAAATACAATGCTGGAAACCACATTCTGAAAATAGATTCTTTAAATTTTGAGTCTCTCACAAGAATTTTCAATTAACATTCAAGAAATGTCATTAAAATTTTAAGACCATACAATTTGGTAGGTAATAACTAATTTTAAGGAAAATTTCAGTGCAAAAATAGAGATTTCCAAAAGGGCTAAATCAGAGAGGTTGTTATTTATGTAAATTAAGTCAGATGAACAAGACACATACCAAACTACTGAATCTACAAATTAATTTGCGGAAAAGGTGAGTTAAGTAAATGATTGGAATTGTCAAGGCAGTTTAAGAAAATTGATAGTAATTCTCTTTTGTACAGTTTAACATTTCCCCTTAGAATAAAAACATGGACTAATAGATGTTGCTAATATACTCAAGATTGGCACCAGCTGTCAGATGTTTATGATAGAGATTTGTTTTTATTTTACTTTACTATCTTCCAAAAATAATAGAAAGTTGATTTTTTAATCAAATAATAGCCTTCAAATTAGTTACCCAAATGAATGATACCCATTAAATGTATGTGAGAAATTAAGTCTGTTTGATAGTCCAGTATTATGCACAGCTAATGAGGAAATAATGCAGAAAATATAACAATAATGATAGTATTCTGCTAGAACAATTACTAGAATACTATTAAAAATGTAGCAAGAGTTTACTATTTCAGTCTTATCCTACTGTGCAGGCTACTATTTCAAATACCACTCAAATTATTGCTTGATTTTATGCTCTATGTAATGTATTTGGGCCTTTGCAGATGTGATGCTACATAGGAAAAAACTCATCTTACAATATGTCCTATTCAAAGTGTACAGTAAAGGCCCAGATTCTCTATCTTTGTTAAGGCTCCTCTTGAGATATTAGTGTAAAAGTTTACCAAAATCCAGAGTTGAATTGTAGCATAGATTCAGATGGATCATTAAAATGGTTTATACTTCAGGGTGATTCATGAGATCTGTATGTATATTGGTAGTTTATAATGTCATATAGATGACTTACAGGTGAAGTTGAGGAAATAAATCATTTTTTGCTATCTCTTAGTCTCTTTTGCCTTTGAGATGTGGCAGGGGTATAGTGGTAAATAAAAAGTTAAACCGGGTATCCTTTTTTTCTTTCCAAAAGATTTGGGGTAATATTCCAATTCCCACATAGATGATAAATGTTGAATTTAGAAGATGTATAATTTAGAAAAACCTTAGATGTCAGAGAGTTGCTATCCTAAGATAAATACTAAGACTTATACATCTAAAGTGCTAAAATTTTTCATTAAATTTTTTTCTGCATGGTTTTTAGTCAACTGCACCAAAATAGCCACTTCTTTAGAACATCTTTTGTTCAGTAATGCCCATGATACTGATAAGAGAAGAATTTCCTATGCAGTAGACATAGAAGCTCTGTTAAGAGGTTTGTCTGGTTGCTGGCCCAAATTGTTGAAGTACTTTATCTTTTCTGATGTTTCTTATTAGATAAATAATGTGTATTTTGTGGTAGTGCTTTAATTATTAAATTGTTTTTCCTGAGTCTTCTGGTTAGGGAGCACAAAATCAGCCCACCATAGGTGAACCTTAGGCAGTCATCATGAAGCTAGACTAACTACCTTTCTGAGATGATTTATTTATCTGTCTGTCTATCTATCTACCTACCTACCTACCTACCTACCTACCTACCTATCTCCATTCACTTGAAAGGTGGTACAGGGGGAGGGAGAGAGGGGAAAAGGGAGAGTGAGAGAGTGAGTTTGCATCCACTAGTTCTCTCAAAATTCTTTCAGTAACTGGGTGGGACCAGGCCAAGCTGAAGCCAGAAATCTGAAACTCCATCTGGATCTCCCACATGAGTGTCAGGAACTCAAGTACTTCAGACAGCAACTTCTGCCTCCTAGAGTATGCGTTGGTAGGGAACTGAATCAGAAGCAGAGTAGCCAGGACGCAAACTGTGCCCTCTGATGCAGGATACAGGTGTACCAAGCACAGACTTACCCACCACATCACGGCTCCTGCCCCTCTTTGATGAATTTTAAGAAACTGAAGTCTCTTGACTTCTTCAGTTCAGGAACTTCCCCAGCTTTCCTTTGACTTTTACGGTCTTGACACTGTGAAGATTACAGACTGGTCATTTTGTACAGTGTTCCCTCAGTTTGACATTTCTCCATGATTGCATTCAGATTGGGCATTTTGGCAGAAAACCAAAGAAGTTGTCTTTCTACTTTTCCGTGTGTCTGATAAGGTGCTGCATTATTTTAAATTGTCCCATTAATGACAGTGGTCGCTTTGATTACTTGATTAAGGAGATGGATGCTGTACTCCTGCACAGTAAAGCAACTCTTTTCATCTTTGTTCTTTTTTTAAGTTTATTTATTTATTTTAAAGTCAGAGTTACCCAGAGAGAGAAGGAGAGGCAGAGAGAGGTCTTCATCTGTTGGTTCACTCTCCAATTGGCTGCAGTGACCAGAGCTGCGGTGATCTGCAGCTGGGAGCCAGGTGCTTCCTCTGGGTTTTCACATATGGGTACAGGGGCCCAAGGACTTGAGCCATCTTCTACTGCTTTCCCAGGCCATAGCAGAGAGCTGGATTGGAAGTGGACCAGCCAGGACTTGAACCAGGACCCATATAGGATGCCAGCACTGCAGGCAGTGGCTTTACCTGCTATGCTACAACACCGGCTCCATCATCTTTGTTCTTAATGAGTATTTTCTGGGAAGTTACTTTCAAACTATGTAATATGCTATTTCTCGTAAAATCTGTCCTTTATTTTATTAATTTTTATCTGTGTAAAGAAGGCTTAAGAGTTTAATTTTTGTGCTTAAGTGGTTCCCAATTTGGTAAACAATGGCCACTTCAGCTAACTTCTGTAATTGTAAAATAAGCCTCATTATTTGAACACTGGCTTACTTTGTGGCTTATCCTGCACTTTCTCTGTCTCCAGCCCAAAATCTGCCATTTTACCGTGTGGCCTGATTTCCTTTTTACTGGAAATTGGCAAAAGTTAAGATCCAGGCCGGCGCGGTGGCTCACTAGGCTAATCCTCCACCTGCGGCGCTGGCACCCCAGGTTCTAGTCCCGGTTGGGGCGCCAGATTCTGTCCCAGTTGCTCCTCTTCCAGTCCAGCTCTCTGCTGTGGCCCAGGAAGGCAGTGGAGGATGGCCCACATGGGAGACCAGGTGGAAGCACCTGGCTCCTGGCTTCGGATCGGCGCAGCGCCGGCCGTGTCGGCTGCTTGGGGGGTGAACCAACGGAAGGAAGGCCTTTCTCTCTGTCTCTCTCTCTAACTTTGCCTGTCAAAAAGAAAAAAAAAAAAAGTTAAGATCCAAGAATTGAGTGAGCTGATGGATGCTTTTGGAGGGCATCAATTAAGGAATATAGGTGTGTATCAAACACCAACCCATGCACTACAAACACTGACGTCAACAACTATTTCTCTCTATGTAGTGAAAACTATGAGTTGTCATTAGTATAAAACAATGCTTGTAGAAAATCCACAGAGTTTATTCTGTGGTACTTCCTGTAATATACCAGAAGTGTTGTCATTAGAAGGTCACTAACATTATTGAAATTATGCTACTTGACATCAACTAAGACAAAATAGTTCCCTGCTGGTTTCTTTCTCTCTGTCTCTCTCTGTCTCTCTGTCTCTCTCCCTTGTAAAACTCACTGCAAGCAGAGCAATAAAGGAAAAATTATGAACATAATATAATGGGTTACAACTCAGAAAAGATGAAGAAAAGAAAGAAAGAGCGTGGCCTTAGTTTACTGTGTTCAGAAGAACTAAATACGTTTACCTTAATAGGAAGTTCAGAGTCAGTTAAGAAAGTATCTAATGACTAATGCTATTTACCTGCAGTCATCTAGAAGCATAGACTAATAGAGTAATATAATCTTTGTTGTTAGCTGAGTAAATGTCTGACTAACAATGGCTTTATTTCCTTGACTCGTTGGGTAAGCTCTGGCCAATAAAATGTGAGTAGATGTGACTTGTGCATGTTCTGTGTTATATTGTTAGAAGGCTAAACTGTCACTTCCTCTCTTTTTCCCTCTCATTGTCTGGAATGTGTATAAGATCATGCAGAATTTTTATCACTAAAGAAAACGGAAGGATCCAGACAAAATATACTGAGGAAGACCGGTCAGCTTGATAGTAGCAATCTGAGTTCTTGAGGTTGGGCAGACATGATACAATGTCTTTTCTGTACTGTTTATACTGAGATTATTATGTGAGAGAGAAATATATTTCTGCCTTAAGTCACCATATTTTTAGATCTCTTAAAAAGTTTATATTGGATATACTGAAGATAATAAAATTGTGTTCACACATGTAGTGAAATGATTACTGCAATCCAGTAAATTATCTGTCCATCACCTTTTATAGTTATATTTTTTGATAATTGTACTTAAAATACTCAATATATATTATTATTATAGCCCTTATGCTGTGTATTACATCTCTACACTTCATAGTCCTACTTTCCTGGAATTTTGTGTCCTTTTATCTACTTCTTTCTTCCCCTTCCCCACTCCTGATAGCCACCATTCTACACTCTGTTTCTATGCTTTTGACTTTCTGTTTTTAGGATTTCACATATATAAATAAGATCATGCAGTATTTTTTTTATGTCTCTGACTTATTTTACTTAGCATGATGTACTCTAATTCATCCATGTTGTATCAAATGGCAATATATTCTTTTTTTTGTATCCAAGTAATATTTCATTCTATTTATAAACCATAAGTGCATGGGAGTGCAGATACTTCAGATGCTGATTTAATTTCTTTTGGATATTTATACAACAGAGGGATTTCTGGGTAATATGGTAATTCTGTTTTTAACTTTTGAGAAATCTCCACACTATATTCTCTAATACAATTTACATTCCTGCCAATGGCATATAAGAGTTTACTTCAATCTATATCCCCATTAATACCTTTAATGTCTTGTTTTTTTGATAATATCTATCCTAACAGGAAATGAGGTGATTTTTTAAAAAATATTTCTTTATTTGTTTGAAAGGCAGAGTTAGAGAGAGGGATACACACACACACACACACACACACACACACACATCTTCCATCTGTTAGTTCACTGCCCAAATGGCTGCAAGAGCCAGATCTGGGCCAGATCAAAGCCAGGAATTAGGAGCTTCTTTCAGGTCTCCCATAAGAGTACACGGACCCCAAGCACTTGGGCCATTCTCGGCTACTTTCCCAGGCATACTAGCAGGTAACTGGATTGGAAGTGGAGCAGCCAGGATTAGAGCCTGTGCACATGTGGCATGCAGGTGTCCCAGGCCATGGCTTGGCAGCTTAATCCATTGAGCCATAACGCTGGCGCTTGAGGTGATATTTTCATTGTGATTCCTATTTGTGTTTTTGTGGTGGTTGCTGATGTTGAGCCCCTTTTAAAATACTTGTTGGCTACTGTGGGTTTTCTTTGGGAAAATGTTTCAAGGGTTCTTAGCTAATTTTTTAACTGAGTTTCTTTGGGCAACCCTATTATCTAATGATGCTACTAGAACATATATCTATATAAAGATGTGTGCAGCAAGATTTATAGTCGTTATGTTCTCTATCAGATAAAATACTATCCAGCCTTAAATGACAAAGAGAAACAATGCATGCTAAGTGCCTTAGCATGATGAAGGATATTTTATCCGAAGATGTGTCATGGTAAATGTAAAAGTATAGGTCTGGTGTTCAGATGATCCAGGATTTGACTATGAAATCTCAGAGCTGTCATTTAAAATCTCTTAAGTTTTCTCATTTGTCATATGCAATTATATATTTTATATATATATATGTATCTCCTACCCCTTGTCCTATACTTACTACTCCTTGATACACTGCATTCAACCTAATATGCACCTGTAATTCATTTCTGTTTTATTTTCAGCAGTCTTGGAGATCATTTTGCCATCTACCATTCTAAATTCGGACTGAGTTTTTCAGTTCTTAATGTAATAGCCTTATTAAAAAGCTTAAAAATACCAACTCATATAGATGGCAAAGTCTCCTTTTAAACTCATTGCAGATATATCAAGAAAAGATTTTATAAGACAATAAGTCAAAAATCTGTTTGAAGCTCATAGATCATTTTCCCTTTATAAAAAGATCAACAAAGATAATTAAATATCATCATCTAGTACATTTAACTTATAATATGTATCATAAAATGTTTTATCTTTAACCTTTTCACTGTATGTAGATTTACCCTATTCATATCTTTTAGAATAATTCATTTCTCTGTAGTAATAGTACAGTTAATCGTTTTACATTTTAAAAATGTTCCTTCTTTGTTTTTAAAGTGTATCCCCGTCCACTTTTTAAAAAAATTATTTTATTTATTTGAATTGCAAAGTGAGAGAGAGAGAAAAAAAAAAGAGAGAGAATATATCTTCCATCTGCTGGGTCTCTCCCCAGTGGCCATAATGGCTGAGACTGGACCAGGCTGAACCAGGAGCCTGGAACTTCATCCGGGTCTCCCAGATGGGTGGCAGGGGCTCAAGTGTTTTGGTAATCTTCCATTGCTTTCCCAGACCCAATAGCAGGAAGCTGAATTGAATGCGGAGTAGGTCAGGACTTTGACATCCCTATATGGGATGCCTGTGTTGCTAGTAGTAGCTTAATCTGCTGCACTGCAATGACAACCCCTAGTCTACTTTGTGTCTTTGCATATCTAGTGTGTTTTTGGCACTGACATAAGTATAATGGGTAATATAAAAAATTACATAGGCTATGTTTGTGGCCTAGATCAATTTATAATCTGTTTGGAGTAGGGATACTTTAATAGGAGAAACATTGGAGGAACAGCATAGAAACTTCCCTGAATACATGGTCATATACAAGTTTAGAGTAAGTTCAGAAAAAAGAAAATGACCCAATAACTGAATTTTTTAAATAGAGTTTGTAATATTTCAGTTGACATTGAGAACACCTAAGATTTATACAACTGAAGAAATGGGAAAAAAAGAGGTTCCTAGGAATATCACTGAGGAATTATAACCATGGGACATGGAAATTGAAGGGAATTTTTTCTGATGACAGCAAAAAGAAATTTGGAAGCCTTAGCATGTTAGGTTGATAACTAGCAAATTGGTAACTAAAATGGGATGCCATTTTTGAGGCCTTGGAAATCTTTCAGTGTAAGGAGAGGAGTGTAGGCTTTTGCCTATAAACTAGAAGCACAGTAAGGTGTTCGCAAGATTGTGACATGATAAAATGCTGTTTTAGGAAATTTAATCTAGAGGATGCATATAGTATGTATTGGAGGTGGCAAAAACTGTCACTTAGGCAGTACAAATGAGTTGAAATTGTTCAGTACCAAGAATTGAGCTATGATCTGAGGATTGAAGATGGAACAATTCTGAGTTCTTTCCAAGGACAACTGAGAACAAGTGAGATTGGGAAAAAAAAAAAAAAAAAAAGAAAAAGAAAAAGAAAGAAAAAGAAACGAACGGTTAGCTTTGCTCCAGAAGATACTGGGCAAAATAGGTGGGTAGAACTTTGTCTGTTAGAATGAAACACATTACGATCTGTTTTGTATTTACCCCTGAATTAAAAATGCCTTTTAAGAATTATTTAGTAGTTATTTTGACATTTCCAAAAAACTCCAAATTTTCATTGAAGCACAAAAATTAGAAATAGTTGGTAATGAGTAGTGAGAAACATACTTGTGCAGAAGGTATCTCTATATGTAGAATAGCAGATATGTGCTGCAGTTAGCTTCTGCAGCTTTAGTGCCCACCCATAGACCTAGAAGCCAAAGGAAGGTGTGGAATATTTTTAATAAAAAGCACGGGAGATGAGCAATAAGCCTGTTACTTTCAGAAAATACCTAGGAGACTAGCCTGGTAACAGCAGCAGACGTAGCAGGTAGGGAGCATGTCATGTTGATTAGACACTCTTATGACTATTTGTCTGTATACAAACAAACAGAAGAGAAGCGACTAGGGTAGAATTGCATGTGTCAGTCTTAAAAAATACACAAAAATATCAGTGTCAAGAGAAATGTCCAGAAAACATCTGCTCATTTTGTAGTATTTAGTTGACAATTTTTTCAGTATTTTTAAAGGATTATATCTAGTCTACATAAACAGACAATACTGCATACTTTAAAAATGAAACAGGGCCTGTATAAAACCTAGGTATCAAAATGTAAACTTGATTTTAAAATATTAATGTAGCTGGGAATACCTTCTGCTCTTGGAACAGAAAAACAGGCACAAGAGAATCAAAGTGATGGGCCATATGTTCTTTTGGTAGTTACAGCAAAGGAATATAAATGAAGACTAGATCAGTTTCAGCTTGTTTGTTTTTAGTTTTGCACATTAGATGTTGCACTGAAAAATTATATCCCCAGTGAAGATTTCAGGGGTGAAATTGTGCTCACCACTTCATTCCTTTGGGATCTTCTAGTATTTTCATTGCAACTTAAAACATAGCATTGCATATTGGCCTGAACCATATTGCAAGGATCCTAAAAATATCACATATTTAAACAAAGTCTGACTCCCCCTCCCCCCCAGCTGTGTTGCTCTTACTTGAATCAAACCTAAAATTAGATGTTGGATTTTGGTTTTATGTTGTATATTATAAATTTAATTTGCTCTTCACAAAAAGCTGAACCAAATAACCACACTTTTTTAAAAATTTTTTTGACAGAGTTAGACAGTGAGAGCAAGAGAAAGGTCTTCCTTCCGTTGGTTCACCCCTCAGATGGCCACTACTGCTGGCGCACAGCACTGCTCCGAAACCAGGAGCCGGGTGCTTCCTCCTGGTCTCTCATGCGGGTGCAGAGCCCAAGCACCTGGGCCATCCTCCACTGCCTTCCTGGGCCACAGCAGAGAGCTGGACTGGAAGAGGAGCAACCGGGACAGAATCCGGCACCCTGACCGGGAGTAGAAACCGGTGTGCCAGTGCCGCAGGCGGGGGATTACCCTAGTGAGCGGTGGCACTGGTCAAATAACCACACTTTTAAAAGATGAATGAGCCAAAGTTCCCAGCCTGGCTTCAGTTTGATACAAGACGTAGTTAAAAACATGAACTACGACTCTTGACATCTTCACCCCTGAGTTCATGTCATTAGCTCTGTGTATAGAGCTGCTCTAGTGACATGATTTGTGAATATTTGCTTTCCTGAGATGAAAAAATAAGAAGCAAAGGTATTTATTCCTGAAAGATCAAGGAATCTAGGTTACAGAATGTCATTAAGAACGTAAATATAACAATGGTGACTCCCCGACAGACCTCTTAGGTTATTTTGTATAATTAATTTTCTGTTTCTCCTAGTACTATTTTCCAGATGAACGAAACTATATCTCAGAGATGTGAAATGTCTTCTCCTAGATCACAGAGCTTGTAAATGTCAGAGTGTAAATTTACATAATCATCTCTGACTCCTAAAATCTGCCATGCTTTTGAGAGCATGCAGGGGAGTCAAAAAAGGGTAAATAGAGGGAGGAGTAGACTTGGCACCAGGCTCAGAGCTTTTTGACTGCCTGGGGTAGGTCACTGCAGAGGATTCTGTGCTCACACTGAGAACTGCACAGATCGTTTTGTGCAGCTCATGTAGCAGCATGGGTGGTAGTTGTAGCTACTGTGGGCTAACCCCAGGATTTGATCACCTGGGAAAAGAATAGGTGAGGCTGTGATTATGTCAACAGGAGTGATCATACCCTCCCCTACAAACCATAGAGGAGATCTACCACAACCAATTTGGCTGTCACCTTGGATTCTTGCCCAACACTTGAGCTCTGAACAGAACTCCCTAATTCCCCCTACCACACACATCTGGGTATTGACTGAAGGAGCAGACATTCTTGTAAATCACAGAGGCATAGTTAAAAGATAAAACCTATCAGTGGAGAAAACGAACAAGTATTTCTACAAATGTCTAAATATAAATACAGAAATAAAAAAAAAACAAGAACAAGGAAGACAACGTGACTGTCTAAAGGAATACAACAACACTTAATATTAGACAGTGAGAGCTGGTGCTGTGGCATAGAGGGATGAGCCTCTGCCTGTGGCACTGGCATCCCATATGGGCACTGGTTCGTGTCTCGGCTGCTGCTCTTCTGATCCAGCTCTCTGCTAATGGCCTGGAAAGGCAGCACAGGATGGCCTAAGTGCTTGGGCCTCTGCTCCCACATAGGAGACTTAGATGAAGCTCTTGGATCCTGCTTCGGATCTTTCCAGCTCTGGCTATTGTGGCCATTTAGGGGGTGAACCAGTGGAAGGAAGATCTTTCTGTCTGTCTGTCTCTCTCTCTGTGACGCTATCTCTCAAATAAATAAAAATATTACAGAGTGAAGATGAAGAGATTGATGAAATGCCTATAATGGAATTCAAAAGGATGATCATGGGTTTATTCTGAAACAGTTTGAAGCAGATTTATAAATTAGATACATAAAACACATGGGTGAAAAATTTTCCCATGAGATAGAGATTTTGAAAATAAATCAAGCAAATATTAGAAATGAGGAACTCAAAAGTATGTAAAGTAGAAAATACAGTAGAAAGCCTTAACAATAGACTTGGTGAGGCAGAAGACAGAATATCCCAGCTAGAATACAATCTTTGGAAATATCTTATTCAGACCAAAAATTGGAGGAATAAATTAGAATAATTAACAGCAGTTTCCCATATTCATGGGATACTATCAAGTGATACAAAATATGAGGCTTTTTGAGTTCCTGAAGGTGTGGAGAGAGAGAGAGAGAGAGAGAGAGAATTGATTTGAAGACCTATTCAGTGAAATAATTACAGAAAATTAATGTGGATAAAGGGATGTCTAAGTGCACAAGGCAAATAGAACTCCATGTAGACATAACCAAAAACATCTTCACAACACATTGTAATCAAACTTTGAACAGCAATGTGCAAGAGAAATATCAGATTACCTTTAGAGGACCGCTGATTAGCTTGACAGCTATTTTCTCATCAGAAACCCTTTAGGCTAGGAGAGAATGAAAAGACATAGTCCATGTCTTGGAAGAAAAAAATAAAGGGAACCAAAAGGAAATAAATGGGATATTTACAAAAAAAAATGGAAGGGCCCAGTAGTTGCTTATCAATAGTAGCCTTGAATATAAATGGTCTGAATTCTCCAATTGAAAGAAACAGACTGGCTGAATGGATTAAAACACAAGACCTGTCTATTTGCTGCCTACAAGAAAAACACCTCATGAACAAAGATACATGCAGAAAGAAAGTGAAAGGATGGAAAAAGATATTCCATGCTAATGAACAACATAATCAATGTAGCCATCCTACTGTCAGACAAAATAGACTTTAAAACAAAGGTTGTTAAAAGAGGCAAAGGCATTATGTAATTATGAAGAGATCAATTCCACAGGAAGAAGTGACTATAATAAAGATATATGCAATCAATGCCAGGGCAACTAGCTATTTAAAACAAATGTTATTGGATCTAAAGGGAGACATATACTACAATACAATAGTAATTGGGGATTTCAACAACCCATTTCATCAATGGACAAATGGACAAGGTAGAAAATCAATAAAGAAAAACAGAAATAGAATTAATCTACACGATGGACCTATTTGATATCTATAGAACCTTTCTTCCCACGGTTGCAGAATGCACGTTCTTTTCATCAATGCATGTAGTTTCTCTAAGGTAGACCACATGCTAAGTCATAAAGCAAGTCTTTCAGCGAATTTAAAAAAATTCAAATATAATACCATGCATCTTCTCTGACTACAGTGGAATTAAATTGAAATTAATAACCTAAGAATCTGTAGAAAATATGCAAACACATGGAGACTGAACAACATGTTCCTGAATGAACAGTGGTCATAGTGGTAATCAAAGGGAAATCAAAAAATTCCTGGAAATGAATGAGGGTAACAATACAACATATCCAACTTACTGATACTATAAAAGCAGTGTTAAGGAGGCAGTTTATAGCAATTGGTACCTACCTGAGGAAATTGAAAAGGCATCCAATAAGTGAAATATCAGTTCATTTCAAGGATTTAGAAAAACAACAAACTAAACCCAAAATTAGTAGGAGGAAAGAAATAATTAAAATTAGAGAAGAAATAAAATAGAAACTTAAAAAAAATTAGAAAAAGTCACTGAAAGGAAGAGCTCATTTTTTGAAAAAAATAAATAAATAAAATTGATACACCATTGGCCTCACCAACCAAAAAAAGATAGAGAAGACCCAAATCAATAAAATCAGAGTTGAAAGTGGAGATGTAAAAA
Organism: Oryctolagus cuniculus; assembly: GCF_051225735.1. Classification (NCBI taxonomy): domain Eukaryota; kingdom Metazoa; phylum Chordata; class Mammalia; order Lagomorpha; family Leporidae; genus Oryctolagus; species Oryctolagus cuniculus. The sequence goes on along the minus strand of NC_142868.1, from coordinate 40,085,245 downwards.
TAGATACCACAGAAATAAAAAGGAAATCAGAAATTATTACAAACAGCTATAAGCAAACAAATTGGAGAATCTAGAGTAAATATATAGATTTCTGGAAACATAGAGTTTACCAAAATTGAGTCATGAAGACTAGAAAACCTAAACCGAAATCCTAAACCAGACAGAGATTGAATCACTAATACAAGACCTCCTAACAAAGAAAAGCCCAAGATCACATGGCTTTAATGCTGAATTATACCAGACATCGTTTTTTTGTTTGTTTGTTTGTTTGTTTTATTTATTTATCTAAAAGGCAGAGTTAGAGAGAGGCAGAGAAAGAGAGGTTTTCCATCCATTGATTCACTCCCCAAATGGCCAGAGCTGGGCCAATCAGGAGCTTCTTCTGGTCTACCATGTAGGTGCAGGGGCCCAAGCACTTGGACAATCTTCTACTGCTTTCCTAGACCATAACAGAGAGCTGGATAGGATGTGGAGCAGCCAGGACTCAAACCAGTTCCCATATGGGATGCCAGAATGACAGGCAGCAGCTTTACCTGCTACACACAGCACTGGCCCCTATACCAGATTTTTAAAAGAAGAACTAATTCCAGTTTTTCTCAAGCTATTCAAAACATTTGAAAGGGAGAGAATCCTCGCAAACTCCTTCTAGGAGGCCAGCATCACTTAATTCCAAAATCAGAAAAAGATACAATAAAGGAAGAAAGGTATAGACCAATATCTCTGACAAACATAGATGCAGAAATCCTCAATAAAACACACCTAATTGAATCAAACAACACCTCAGAAAGATCTTTCACCTTGAGCAAGTGGGATTTATCCCTGCTGTGCAAGGATGGTTCAACATTTGGAAATCAATAAATGTTACACATCACATTAAAAACTGAAAACCAAAAATTTAATTATCTTAATAGATGCAGAGAAAGCACTTGATAAAATAAAGACACTCTTTCATGATAAAATCTGAAGCATATTGGGTATGGAATGAACATTCCTCAAAACAATTAAGGCAATTTATGACAAACCCATAGCCAGCATCATATTGAATAGGGAAAAAATTAGAAGCATTGCCACTAAGATCTGGAACCAGACAAGCATGCCCAATTTCAGCAGTGCTATTTAATATATTCCTGGAAGTTTTAACCAGAGCCATTAGACAGCAAAACAGAAATTAAAGGGATACAAATTGAAATGGAGGAAGTCAATGTATGCGTATTTACAGATGATAAGATAACATTTATAAGGAAGCAGAGACTCCATTAAGAGACTATTGGAACTCAAAGAGTTTGTTAAAGTGGCAGGATACAAAATTAACACACAAAAATTAATATCCTTCATATATACAAAGCTATGGGCTAAAAAATAACTTGTAAGTTCAATCCCATTCACAGTAACTACAAAAATTTTAAATACCTTGGTATAAATTTAACCATGGAGGTCAAATATTTGTATGATGAAAATTATAAAATATTAAAGAAATAGAAGAAAACACACACACAAAATAGAAAAAAATCCTCCATGTTTGTGTATTGGAAGTATTAATATCATCAAAATGTCTGTAGTACCAAAAGCAATTTACAGATTCAGTGCAATCCCAATTAAAGGACCAACAACATTCCTCTCAGATCTATAAAAAAATGATGTGAAAATTCATATGGAAACCAGGTAGACCTTGAATAGCTAAATAAGTTTTAAACAAACAATGCCAGAGGCATCACAATACTAGATTTCAAGACATACTACAGGGCAGTTATAAGCAAAACAACCTTGTACTGGCATAAAAATAGCCAGGTTGGCCAATGGAACAGGATAGAAACCCCAGAAATTAATCCAGGAATCTCTAAGCAACTGTCCTGTGATGAAGTAGCTAAAATTCAATCTCTGGAGCAAGGACAGTGTCTTAAACACATGGTGCTGGGAATATTGGATTTCCATGTGCAGAAGCATGAAACAACTCCCCTGCCTTACACCTTACACAAAAATCCATTCAAAATGGTTCAAGGACCTAAATCTATGACCTGATTACCATCAAATTACTAGAGAACATTGGGGAAAGCACAGGACATTGGCATAAGTAAAGACTTCTTGGAAAGGACTCCGGAAACATAGGCAATCCAAGCCAAAAAAGACAAATGGTATTACAATAAGCTATGAAGCTTCTGCACTGCAAAGAAAACACTAAACAAAGTGGAGAAGCTACCAACATAATAGGAAAAAATATTTGTAAACACTCAAAGAGATAAAGAATTTACATCCAGAAGCTATAAAGAGCTCAAGAAACTCAACAAAAAGCAAACAATCCAATTCAGAATTGGGCAAAGAACTTGAACAGGCATTTTATAAATAATGAAATTTGGGGTTGGTACAGTGGCACATTGATTTGAGCCACATCCTGGAGGGCTGCCATCTCATATGGGCACTGGGTCATGTCATGGCTGCTCCATTTCTCTTCCATTTATGATCCTGCTAATGCACATGGGAAAGCAGCAGAGGATGGTTCAAGTCCTTGGGCATCTGCACCCATGTTTGAGACCCTGAAGAAGCTCCTGGCTCCTGTCTTCTGCCTGACCCAGCCAGGGCTGTTGCAGCCATTTGGAGAGTGAACCACTGGACAGACAGACACTCTCTCTTTCTCTCTCTCTCTCTGTAATTCTGCTTTTCAAATGAGTAAGTAAACCTTTTAAAAAAGATGTAACAGACACACCAGAACAAATTGTTAGGATCACTATCCATTAGTAAAATGCAAATCAAAACCACAATGAGGTTAGTATGGCTCTCATACAGTTCAAACAATAAATGCTAGCAAGAATGTAGTAAATTTGTTCCCTAATTCATTTGTTGGTGGGAACATAAATTAGTACAGCCATTGTGGAAGACAGTATGGAAATGCCTCAGAAATCTGAAAATTGTTCTATCAAATAACCTAGTTATCCTGCTCATGGGAATTTATCCAAATGAAATGAAAACAGAATATGATAGTTTTCTGTACCCCCATGTTTATTGCAGCTTAGTTCCTAAAAGAAAAGATACGGAACCAGTACAGATGCCCATCAGCCACTGACTGGATAAAGAGAATGTGCTGTATCTACACTATGGAATATTACTCAGCAATGAAAAAGAATGAAATCTTGAATCCTGTCTTTCACTGCAAAGTGGATGCAATTGGAAACGATTATAGTTAATGAAATAAGCCCATCCCCAATAGATAAACACCATATATTTTCCCTGATCTGTGGTAACTGGTAGAATACAAAAATATATATATATTGGCAAAATTTACATTTTGAAAATTGCTTATGTTTTACATTTGCAACCTTTTCTTTACTTTTTAGACAATGTTTTTTTAATCTTATGGTTATAAAATAAACTGGTCTTCCATTCGCTGGTTCACTTCCCAATTGTCCGCAATGGCTGGAGCCAGGAGCCAGGAGCTTCTTATGGGTCTTCCATGCAGGTGGAGGGGCCCAAGGACTTGGGCCATCTTCTACTGCTTTTCTAGGCCACAGCAGAGAGCTGGATCAGAAGTGGAGCAGCCAGGACTTGGAACGGTGCCCATATGGAATGCCTGCACTGCGGAAGGCAGGTTTACCTGCTATGCCACAGCGCCGGCCCCAGATTTTTTTTTTTTTTTCTGCTTATGGTTTTCAGGTTATAGCCAAACCATCCTTAACCAGAATAATGTCATGAAGTGTTATCCCTGTTTTCTTAGTAGGGAAACTTTTTTTTTTTCATTAATGACAATTAAAACAGATGAAGGTTATATTGACACATGCTAAGTGTTCATTGATGTTAAATAAGTCAGACAAGAAATCAAAATATCACATGTTCTCATTTATATATAGGAGCTAAATACTTGATTTCTTAGAAATCTATATTGGTTATCAATCCTCAGAATGGGTTGTGAAGAGTGGGGCAGGAGAGAAAGTGTTCAGCAAGTACAAGGGTGTAGCTGGATAGGAGGGATGACGTCCAATATTCTATAACACTATATGGAATAACTGTGGTTGAAAACAATTGAGTATTTCAACATATCTTATTGAGAGGAGTTTTAATTTTTCTTGCACACACAAATGATACATGTCTGAAGTGATAGTTAGGCCTGTTACTTAGATTTGATTGTTACACATTGCATGCATGTATTGAAGTGTTACATTATACCCCATAACTGTATTAAATTACTGTATGTCAGTTAAAGGTAAAGAAGGAATGTAGGAAAGAAGGAAAGAATGGAGGGGGAGAAAGGGATGGAGGAAGAAATACAAATTATATTTTTTAAAGATTTATTTATTTGATAGAGTTACACAGAGAGAGGAGAGGCAGAGGGGGAGAGAGAGAGAGAGAGACAGAGAAAGACCGAGAGAGGTCTTCCATCCGCTGGTTCACTCCTCAATTGGCTGCAATGGCTGCAGCTGCGCTGATCTGAATCCAGGAACCAGGAGCTTCTTCTGGATCTCCCACGTGGGTTCAGGGGCCCAAAGACTTGTGCCATCTTCTGCTGCTTTCCTAGCCCATAGCAGATAGCTGGATTGGAAATGGGGCAACCGGGTCTGGAACTGGTGCCCATGTGGTATGCCGGCGCCTCAGGCCAGGGTGTTAACCTGCTGCATCACAGCACCAGCCCCCACAAATATATCTATATATTCTTAGTATGTATCTGTGAACTATATGGAATCTGTTCTCTTTGTATTAATCACATTAACATGAGAACTGATAAAAATATCTTTAGTTTAAAAATTAAGTGCAATCATAAAAAAAGAAAAGTAATAAAATTAAGGATGTTATTGGATATTGGTTGAACTTGGAAATTAAAATGAATAAATTGCATTTGAAATTTCCTAGCTTTTAATGTTCTGTTTTGATGTGATTGTTAAATTCACTGCAGATCAATATTATTAATGAATATTGTTATTATTATCATGATGATGTTGTATAACCACTTACCTGGGCATCACAATATATTATGTCTGATTTCACCAGATCAGTCTCTAAGCTGTTGTCTGACAATACCATGCTCATTCTTTCCTCCCAGTTTTCTCGTGTTCCTCTAGTATCATTTCATATTTCCCTTTTGGTTGTCCAACTATTACCTGCCCTGATACGACTAGTATTAAGTCCTGTTTACTTTGTTTGTTGATTGGATGTTTGGTATTTTTTCCTCACACATGCCCTTCAATGTATATGGACAGTATTTGGAATCGGGAAAACCTGTTGAAATAAAATTTTTAGTTTACTAGTTCTGTGACTGTGTAGCCATTTAGCTTCCTGATCCTTGATTTCCCCATAAAATAGTAAGAATTGGGGCAATAATTGGTTCATTTTTTAAATGATATATTTATTTATTTGAAATGGAGAGAGAGAGAGAGAGTGCTCTTCCATCCGCTGGTACCCTCCCCAAATGACTAAAACAGCTGGAATTGTGCCATTCCAAAACCAGGATCCAGGAGCTTCTTCTTTGTCTCCTACATGAGAGCAGGGATTCTGGACTTGAGCCATCTTCTGTTGCTTTCCCAGGCCATAACAGAGAGCTGGATAAGAAGTCAAGCAACCATGACTTGAACCAGTGTCCCCATGGCATGCTGGCACTGCATGTGGTGGCTTTATCTGCTATGCCACAGTGCTTGCCACTTGCTAGCCTCAAGTTCTATGAGAAAAAAAAAAAAAGTTATAGCACGATAAACATTTGAAGTGTCATAAAATGTCAACATATTTTACTTTTTTTTTTTTTTTGACAGGCAGAGTGGACAGTGAGAGAGAGAGAGACAGAGAGAAAGGTCTTCCTTTTGCCGTTGGTTCACCCTCCAATGGCCACTGCAGCCAGCGCACTGCGGCTGGCGCACCGCCCTGATCCGATGGCAGGAGCCAGGTGCTTCTCCTGGTCTCCCATGGGGTGCAGAGCCCAAGTACTTGGGCCATCCTCCACTGCACTCCCTGGCCACAGCAGAGAGCTGGCCTGGAAGGAGGGGCAACCGGGACAGAATCCGGCGCCCCGACCGGGACTAGAACCTGGTGTGCCGGTGCCACAAGGCGGAGGATTAGCCTAGTGAGCCGTGGCGCCAGCCCAACATATTTTACTAAAAGCAGAGACTATATAATGCCATCCCACAGAATATGGGTGTGTGTGTGTGTGTATAGATGTGTGCGCATCTACATCTATGAATATATATATATTCATGTTAGCAACATGTCTATTTGATTTATATGATATACTATTCATATTAATTTCTAATGTTAAAAAATAATACATTACATAAATCATTAGATTCTTATTTCTGTCTTCAAAATCAGAAGATCTGGGTACTCTGTGTTTGCATTTCCAAATGGCAGCTGCCCTGCGTCAGCAGCTTTTGCAAAAGAGCACGAATTAATTCACTGCACAGTTATTCTTAAGTGTTGAAAAATTAACTGAAATGTGATCCCTGTTGAACATGGTGGTGGGAATGGGAGAGGGAAGAGATGTATAATTTGGGACATGCTCAGACTGACTTGCCCTAAGTGGTGGAGTTGGAAGCATACCAGGGGATTCCAATTCAATCCCATCGAGGTGGCATGTACCAATGCCATCTCACTGTTCCAGGTGATCAGTTTCAGTTCACAGTTGGTCATGGTGAAGGGACTGGGAGTCAAAGGGAGCACATAGACAAGTCTAGTACCTGCTAACGCTAACTGATGGAGTAAATAAAGGGGAGAGTGATCCAACATGGGAAGTGAGATACTCAGCAGACTCATAGAATGGCAGATGTCCTAAATAGCACTCTGGCCTCAGAATCAGCCCTAAAGGCATTCGGAGCTGGCTGAAAAGCTCATGAGAGTATTTCAGGCATGGAAAGCCAAGACACTCTGGCAAAAGATCTCTGCGAGTGAGATCCCAGTGGAAAGAACAGGTCATCCAAGAAGGAGGTACCTTTCTCTGAAGGGAGGAGAGAACCTCCACTTTGACTATGACCTTGTCTAAACAAGATAAGAGTCGGAGAACTCAGAGGGCTTCCATAGCCTTGGAAACTCATGACTGGAGCATAGGGAGATTACTGATGCCATAGACAGGAGTGTCAATTGGTAAAGTCAACAACAGGAGTCACTGTGCACTTACTCCTCATGTAGGATCTCTATCCTTAATGTGCTGTACATTGAGATTTAATGCTATAATGAGTACTCAAACAATATATTTCACTTTGTGTTTCTATGGGGGTGCAAACTGTTGAAATCCTTACTTAATGCATACTAAACTGATCCTCTGTAAAAAAAAAAAAAAAAAAAAAAAAGAAATTATCAATTCCCAACTTGACTCTCACTGGGATTAAACATGACAATAGGTCTGATCTGATTTCATCATCATTTAAAAAAATCATCTATTATTTTTCACTTTATGTTTCTGTGTGGGAACAAACTGTTGAAATCCTTACTTAAGGTATACTAAGCTGATCTTCTGTATATTAAGATAATCGAAAATGAATCTTGATGTGAATGGAAGGGGAGAGGGAGTGGGAAAGGGGAGGGTTGTGGGTGGGAGGGATGGTATGTGGGGGAAGCCATTGTAATCCATGAGTCGTACTTTGGAAATTTATATGCATTAAATAAAAGTTAAAAAAAAATAAAAAATAAAAAAAATCTTTTTTTTTAAATTTTTTAAAAATTTATTTGACAGGTAGAGTTATAGACAGTGAGAGGGAAAGACAGACAGAAAGGTCTTCCTTCTGTTGGTTCACTCCCCAAATGGCCGCCACTGCCAGCGCTGTGCTGATCCAAAGCCAGGAGACAGGTGCTTCTTCCTGGTCTCCCATGCGGGTGCAGGGGCCCAAACACTGGGGCCATCCTCCACTGCCCTTCCGGGCCACAGCAGAGAGCTGGACTGAAAGAGGAGCAACCGGGACTAGAACCCGGTGCCCATATGGGATGCTGGCACCACAGGCGGAGGATTAACCAAGTGAGCCAGGGCGCTGGCCCCCTGCATAAAATCTTAATTGGCTTACATGAACCTGATAATAATTTGAATTTACAATTCCTAAGTTGAGCCACTTATTTTTGTATTTGGGTACATTCTACTTTTCATTTTAATTTAATTGTATGTTTATATTTTACATTATGGTATATAAAAATACCATATATTCTTATTATCATTGTTTTACATATCTTATTCTGTGGAATGTATATTGGCTCCCAAAGGGCAGACATGATATTTAATAAAATTCTTCAAAATAATTGCTAAGTTATTTCACAAATAAATTAATAGTTGGTAGATTGGATTATTATTAAGTAAAAATAGATAACAGTTTCACTGGAAAATACTTGAGACAATAATGGATAAATGTATAGGAAAGAAAACAAGAAAAAAAAGAAAAAAATAGAAAAAGCTTCTCTAACTTTCTCCTTTTTCCAAATCCAAGTTTGTTTTTTCTGGGCTTTTCTTTCATTTACTGAAACTTTACTGCTGCAGACATTCTGAAAATTCTTTGTTTTGATCAGTTATTTATTACTTCTATACTTCTCTCTCTGGGAAATTCTATTTATTTTTTGTTTAATTTAGCTGTTATATAAATATGTTGCAACATTCCACCATTTCAGTTACTACTGTGAAATTATTTTGTAAGCAGCCGTATTAAAACAATTATTTTCTTCCAGTTCTATAGATCATAGAAATTTGAAAGCAGCAAGGGAGTATAAACTTATCCTTTTCACCTCCTCATGACACCATTGAGATTTAGAAAAGAAGACTTGCAACAAGGATCCAGGGTTCATAACTGCAATTCAAACTAATGTTTAGATTGTGAATAGAATTTCAGCTTTTTAAGTGATATGTGTGAAGCAAATAAAATGGATTCCAGTGAGGTAGTTGTGTTCTGTACTTCACACTATAAATCAGCTAGTTCTTAAGAACTTACTATGTTGTATGATTTTATTCTCAAAAGAGCAGTAGAAGATATAATATATTCTTATTATCCTCAATTTACAGTAAGGGAACTTGAGTATAGAAAAACGAAGTAAGTTGTCAAGAGTTACACAACTAATGAGTGGTTTAGGTGAGATTTTTGATTCTTACTTTCCAGCTCTGGTTTTGTATCATTAACCACTGTGCAATCTGACTTAACATTATTTAATTCTTTTCATCAGTTAGTAGTGTACTTGTCATGTTCATGCATATTGGAAAATTTTGTCAATATTATGCTGAATATCAGAGAAGAAAATGCAGTGTTGTATATTGACAAAATTTTCAGTTTTTCTACCTTTGAGTACTCAAAATTTTAACTTTTAACATTCAAAGTTTCCACTTTGATTACACAGTTCTATTGTTTGCTATCCATTTTTCTAATTATTTATATTCCTATCTAGCATTTCACCTGTGAAATTCTAAAATTACCATATTTGTGGATTCCTTCTAGTGTAAATGCATCCTACTGATGCTGGCCTCTAAAAACAAATGGAAATCCTTCAGCTATTGTTAACTTTGAATGAGTAACCAAATTCTTATAGCTTGGTTTCATGACTTTACTGGTACTCAAAAAAAACTTCACTTCCACTAGAGTTGCTTTTGGTCATCACTATTAATTTCATCCTGTCTATGAAAAGGCTATCTGGTGAGATAAAAAGCTACTTGTTTCCTAATTAGTGGGGAATTTCTTGTTCAACTTTTTAATGCCATTTTAAATTTATTTGAAAGGTAAAGTAACACATACACCCATACACAGAGAGGGAGAGGGAGAGGGAGAGGGAGAGGGAGAGGGAGAGGGAGAGGGAGAGAGAGAGAGAGAGAGAGAGAGAGAATCTTCCGTCCTTCCATTCACTGGCTCATTCCTCAAATGGCTGCAACAGCTGGGCCTGAGCCAGGCTGAAGCCAAGATCCAAGAATTCCATCTGGGTCTACCACCTGGGTGGCAGGAACTCAAGTACTTGAGCCATTCCAGGCACATTAGTGGGGAGCTGGTTTGGAAGCAGAGTAGCTGGGATTCAAGCTGTCACTGTCATATGGGATGCAGGTACCTCAAGTGGCAGCTCAACCTGTGCAACCCTAATATTTTTTGGAAAATATATATCTAATGTGGAATGAAGCACTATGGGAAGAGACTAAAGGAATGGAAACTGAACTTAGCAGTTGAGAAATTGGAGTACTGTGACAAATACTTAAAAGTATAAAAAGGAATCCTGACCAGTCCACTAGCTGAGCTGAGTGTGTGGAGTGAAGCACATAGTTTGCTGTATAGTCAGTGTTGTTCTGAAAAATGTTTTTAATTCATTGGTTTTGCTTTCTTCTATGATGATTAGTATATATTTGATCATTCTTCACTGTTGAGATAAGTATTGAAAATTTTATACAGAAATCTTTGCTTTTCTCCTATAGCCAAGTAACATAATTATTTTAGGTTAATAATATTTTGTTAATTTCTTCAGGAATTAATCCTGGATCCAAGTCAGAACATTTTTCTTATCAAAGTGAAATATTATAAAAACTTTATAGCCAGCCTTGTGAAGTGCAAAAGTTAGTACCTGTGATGCCAGCATCCCTAGTGGGTGCCGGTTTGAGTCCTGTCTGCACCACTTCTGATTAAGTTTCCTGCTAAAGGGCTGGGAAGGCAGTGGAAGATGGTCCAAGTTCTTGGGCCCCTGCCAACTGCATGGGAGATCTGAAAGAAGCTCCTGGCTCCTGGCTTCGGTCTGGCTCAGCTCTAATGTTTTGTGGCCTTTGGGGAATGAAATGGTGGATAGAAGATCTCTCTCTTTCTCTGTAACTGCCTTTCAAATAAATAAACAAATTTTAAAAACTTTATGAAACACAGATTGACAAAACCAAAAGTAAAATATTTATCATATAACTAAATATCACTAAGATTTTGGTGCTTATATTTTCATAATTACATCCCATTAAAATGTTACTGTGGTTTATTTTACTTAACTCGAGAACATTATTTTTCCACATCATTAATTTTTTCAGAACTGCCTTTCAGGGATTTTATAATAATATAAGACTGTATAACTTTTTAATGACTGCATTTATTTGATATGCAAGTTATTTCCAATGTCTTTTATTATAAAAATTCTATAATAATTATATCTTGATGTGTGTTGCTAGATTTTGTTTTTCAGACTATCTTCCATTTATTCATTCATTTCACTAGTATATGTTGGGTGGCTAATGTGTGTTAAGACACTGTGCTGACATAAAGCAGATAGCCATTAGTCTCATGGAACTTACAGTGTAGAAAAGTGCTGTCTAATAAATATGTTTTCAGTGTTGAAAATGTCTGCACTGTCCAATATATTTTTAAAACAAATTTAAATTTGAATTTAAATAGCCATGTGTGGCTATTGGCTGTTGACTTAGGTATAATCTTAGAGATTTCCCTGATCATATTCTCAAATCTACTAGCTATCTAGACCAGTATGTATTGTTATAACTTTCATGAAATCTGTGCTTAGATGCTTTTCCGTATATTATTTGAAGAAACATAACTTACAGTGTAATGGAATTATAAATTCAGTATGCATTTTTTTTTTCAGTATGCATTTTTAACCTCAATGTATGAGATAGGCAGTTATTCAAAGTAGCTGTGAAACCTCCAGAAATTTGTATTGATACATATTGGTGCATATGTGGATATAGATACTACTATATTTTTACCAAATGACTAATTAAGAGGCACCACAAACTTAATTAGAATTAATTAGTAATTAATTTAAATAACTGCATTCTACTCAGTGTATCTTAATGCTCTGGGTTGTTTGTTAAAATTTTTTAAAGAAGCAGACTTAAACTTTTCTTGAAGCATCTAGAAAACAGTTGATTCTTTTTACATTTTGTCATTCTACTTATAAAAAAATTACAACAAATGGTAAATTTAGATTCTAAAATGGAAATGGAAAACACTTTAAACATAATTTATAGACAAAATTTCATGAAAAATTGTAGAAAACAGTATCTTGATACTATATAATTAAAGATAAATCTCATACATAATTACTGTAATCTTAATTAGTAAAAATGTTTCTTTTTTTTAAAAAGATTTTTTTTTATTTGAAAGTCAGAGTTACAGAGAGAGAGGAGTGGCAGAGAGCGAGAGCGAGAGAGAGAGAGAGGTCTTCTGTCCACTGGTTCACTCCCCAGATGGCCTCAACAGCCGGAGCTGTACTGATCCAAAGCCAGGAGCCTCTTCTGGGTCTCCCACGCGGTTTCAGGGGCCCAATGAGTAGGGCCATCTTCTACTCTTTCACAGGCCATAGTAGAGAGCTGGATCAAAATTGCAACAGCCAGGTCTCAAACCGGCGTCCACATGAGATGCCAGCGCTTCAGACCAGGGTGTTAACCAGCTGCGCCACAGCGCCGACCCCAGAAAAAGTGCTTCTAAAAGAGGTTAGGCTAGCTGGGTATGTATTGTATATACACATGCAGTCTAATTTTATGTGGCTACTAGCCTTGAACAGATAAGTAAAATAAATTTTTGATAGTGAAAGCCAGTTTTCTCTTTTGCAGAAAGAAGTATAAATAAAAGGGGAATGGTAAAGTGAATCCTGTGGTGTTAGATGAATTGGAATATGAGGTGTCAGTGTAAGCTCATTGTTTTTAATATGTACACACAGAAAGGCAAATAAATGCCATCAATTCTTGTTATTCATATTAAATATGGTCCATAAAGTCACTGAAGTAGCAAATACTGAACCATTTCTCAAAGGATAAAAACAGGGTTAGGTTTTTCCCAGTCTCTTGTCACAATATTTTCATCAGCTGATTGATACATAGCCTTGTTGTATCTGTTTGTATCTTGTTGTTTCTGTTTAAAGACATCTTATTTAATATATTGTTATTTCTTTAACATTGAACTCCTGATCAAAAACGCTATAACATGTGTCTGACCAAAGGTTTTTTATGTGTGTATGTTCTGTCTATGGAACATCTCAGCCTTTTGGATATAGGAATACAAGATGGACTTTAGCATGACAGCAGTGAAATTGCCAACAGAAAGCGCAGGAAAATGCAAAGCATTTAGCGTAAAGTAGACCCCCAGAGAATGTGTGTTTGCATTATGAGAACTGAAACAAGAAAGCAGAGCTTTGCTTTGTTCAGCCTCAGCTAGGATCGTGCCCATTGGGTGGCTCGAATTTGTTTTCACCTTTCTGCATCTATCTGTGACTGCTAAGATGTTTCCAGAATTGATTTTGAGGTTACAAATAAAGATGAGTAGACTAGTTCATAAATGCATTCATAAAAAATAAAAATCAGCTATTTGTGTGTGTGAATATATGCATGTGTATTAACCTAGCTGTGCAGGCTAAGCTCTTTAGAAGCAAGGATACTACATTGACAATGATTATAAATAGTGCTTAGAACTTGGCCTCCAAATATCCTTCCCCAGGAAAAGGATATAGGACTCCTTAGAGAAGTGATTGAATTCTGCATTATGAAAAGAAAAATGCATGTTTGGTCTTAAATGTCTTGTTTTGCCAGAACATAAGAATATAATTTAATAAATAATGGTGGTTTATCAAAACAGCATAGGAAACAACCTGAAAGAGTTCCCCATGGCCAAACCTGGGACAAATTGAGTAATAAAATCAGTAATAATAGTATTGGATTTTTTTTTTTTTTGACAGGCGGAGTTAGACAGTGAGAGAGAGAGACGGAGAGAAAGGTCTTCCTTCTGTTGGTTCACCCTCCAAATGGCCGCCACGGCCGACCTGCTGCCCTGATCCGAAGCCAAGAGCCAGATACTTCCTCCTGGTCTCCCATGCGGGTGCAGGGCCCAAGCACTTGGGCCATCCTTCACTGTCTTCCTAGGCCACAGCAGAGAGCTGGACTGGAACAGGAGCAACCGGGACAGAATCCGGTGCCCCAACCGGGACTAGAACCCGTGCTGCCAGTGCCACAGCGGAGGATTAGCCTAGTGAGCCGCAGCGCCAACCAATTGTATTGGATTTTAACACAGAGAATAAAATATCTATTCATCCTGATATCTGCACATAACTAGTGTATTAGAGGTAGAAGAAACAGATGTTCCTTACAGTGGCCTTTCAATTAGTGTAGAAGAGAATAGGAAAATAGAGAATCACCATTAGACCAACAACACAGTAATACATGTTGCAGACAAAATCTCTTGTGGATACTAAAATTACCTGGGTGGCTATTGAGGAAGAACATGATTTGCATTGTCTCAAAGTATATTTGTGAATACTTATCAGCTATAGAAAGAATCCTCTGAAAGCAATTGGCTAACCAATTTAATGAAATGACCAAGGTAAACTGCATCATTAATAATGAGACTTATTAATAGATAAAATGAACCCCATGTTATGATACACTGAGTAAGTCACAGCACCATGCTAGTGTGATTCTTACCAAAAAATAAATAACCTCGATATAATCTTGAGATCACTGGACAGAGATAAATTAAAGGTCATTGTACAGAATAATCAATATTCTAACATGTTTAGGTTATTGTATTAGTAAGCTTTTCGTTTCTTTAATGAAGTTATTTTGTTAATATAATGAAATACCTGAGACAGGTTAATGTCATAAAGATGGTGTATCATAGCTGTGGATATTCATGGGCATGGTACTGGAATTGGCTGAGTTCTAATGAGAGCAACCTTGACTGGATCACATCATAGCAAATGGCAGTGTCAGGAACACTTGTAAAAAGAAGCAGTTGTAGGGCCTGCTTTGTGGTACAGCATGTCAAGCCGCTGTCTGCAGTGCCAGCATCCCATATGGGCACTGGTTTGAGTCTCCCTCCCCTCCCCTCCTCTCCCCTCCCCTCCCTTCCCCTCTCTTCTCCTCTCCTCTCTTCTGGTTTGAGTCCCTCTCCCATCCCTTCCCCTCCCCTTACCTCGCCTCTCCTCTCCTCCCCCTGTGGACTCTACTTTCAGCTAAATAAATCTTAAAGAAAAAATGAAAAGAAACAATCATATCATCAGTCAAGAGGCTAGAAAGAGGGACCAGTCTCCAGATTTTTTTTTTAATTTATTTAAAAGAGTTACAGAGGGAGAGATATAGAGACAGAGACAGAGAGAGAGAGAGAGATCAGTCCAGTGGTTCACTACCCAGATGGCCACAGCAGCAGTGGTTTTACTTTTTGCACCACAGCACCAGCCCCAATCTCAGGATTTTATGACAGTGCTCTTGTAAGAACTAGCATATTCTCATTTGAAGCCATGACTCTAATTGATCTCAGAATTTTTGTTAGGCCTCACATCATGCTAAATGTTTTATGGCCTTCCAATACCAACATTCTGGGGAACCAGCCTCCAACACTTGAGACTTCAGTGAGGACAAAAAGCATGTATATCATAATAATCACCAAAGAAAAGGGAAGAATGAAGTGGGTGTTTGGTGCAGTGGTTAAGTCACCAATTAAGAGGCCCATATCCCATACTGAAGTACTTGTTTGAGACCCAGCTACTCTGCTTCTGGTCCAGTTTCTTGCTAGTGCTCACTTATGGGAAGTAGCAGGTGATGGCTATGTACTTGGATTGCTGCCCGCTCTGGGAAGTTCAGATTGAATTCCTGGCTCTGTGTTTCAGCCTATCCCAGCCCTGGCCATTGCAGGCATTTGGGGGAGTGAACCAATAGGGGGAAGATCTCTCTCGTTTTTAAGTAAAATGAAAATAAATTAAAAATATTTTTTAAAAAGGGAAAACTTAGCAATAGACTGGAGAGGACAAACAGAGACAACAGCTAAGTGCAATGTGGTATCCCTGCTAAGATTTTGGAACAGAAAATGGCTGTAAGTGGAAACCTGGTGAGTATCAAAGTCTAGATTGTGGTTAGTAGTATTGTGTCACCATTAATTCTGGACTTTTATTATTTAAATTGAGTGAAGAATGTAACAGTTTCACTAATTTTACAGTGTTTAATTCAAAATAGTAATAGTTTAAAACTTAAAATTTATTGAGTCCATTCTGTTTTTTTTTTTTTTTTTTTTTTGCCTGATTTGGAATTTGTTATTTATGAGATTCGTAAATGTCTTGAGTACTTTAAAACAACTTTGGCTTACCTTGTTAGACAATTGCTCTACTTTTTTTTCTTTTCTGGTTCCCATCACTTGCTCCAGTTATTCTAACACAAAGGTATTTTCTTGTTAAGAGATGTATGGATTCAGATCTAACTGCAAAGCCAGCCTTCTTGTACTTCATATATCTAATTTGTATCTTTCTTTCTATTTTAAAGATTTATTTCACCTATTTGAAAGGCAGAGTCACAGGGTTTGGGGTGGGAGAGTGAGAGGGAATGTCCTATCTGCTTGTTTACTCCCCAAATTGGCTGCTGTGGCCACAGCTGGTCCATGCTGAAGTCAAGGGCCTTGAGCTCCATCTGAGTGTCCTGCATGGGTGGCAGGAGGCCCAAGTACTTGGGCCATGATCTGCTGCTTTCCTAGGTATATTAGCAGGGCACTGGATTGGAGACCAGAGCCACCAAAACTTAATCCGACACTCTGTTATGGGATGCAAGCATTTCAGTTTAGCCCACTGTGCTACAATACCGGCCCTCCTTGGATCTTTTCATGGGCCAGCATTGCTCTAAGGACAACACTATTGCCCTTGTACTTATGTCTCCTATTTACTTGAATTACATCTTACCTGATGCCTCTGTAACCATCAGGTCTGTCACTGTTTCAGTTTCTTGGCATTTCTTAGTTCAAACTGAAAAAAGAAATAGATTATCTCATGCCCTTTTTGTTAAGAAAGTAAGCCTGATATCATTGAAAATCACAAGGCCAACTTAATGGATTCCCTGCTCTTGGATTAGAGGGTAAGTCAAGGTCCAGTCAGTTCTGGTTCTTTGGGGGCACAGACACATATTGCAAAGCCTGATCATCTATTGATTTCACTCATTCGGGACTGCAGTTAAGCAACTTAGTAAAGTATTGGCAGGCATTGTGTTTCGCCTATTCAAAACCATTTACCTTTTCTTTAACAAAGTATATTGCTAACCAACTATACTGCTATACAGTGTGAGTAATTCATTGGCATTTCTTGCAGTGTTTTGCCTGCTAAAATTGTATTATTCATGTAACTTTATGTGATACCTCACATTAAATGAAGTAAAACTCTACCCTTTGGGAAGTGGAAAATAGATAATAATATTAGATATATTGAGACATTTTTTCATGTGAGAGATCTAATTGTGCATTTTGAAAGTACAACATTTGCAACAAAATGGAGGAATCTGGAAAATATCGTGCTGAGTGAAATAAACCAGTCCCAAAGGGACAAATATCATATATTATCCCTGACCGGTGACAACTAACCGAGCACCAAAAAGGAAACCTGTTGAAGTGAAATGGACACTATGAGAAACAGTGACTTGATCAGCCGTTGCCCTGACTGTTGATGAACAAATTAATCCTTTATCCCATTTAGTATTTTTTTTGTTCGATTTAATGCTTTTGGTTGAACTCTTTAATGAACACATAATTATGCTTATGTGTTTAAATGTAACTGAAAAGGGATCCCTGTTAAATATAAGAGTGGGAATAAGAGAGGGAGGAGATATACAGTTTGGGACATGCTCAGTCAGACTTGCCCCAAATGGTAGAGTTAGAAACATGCCAGGGGATTCCAATTCAGTCACATCAAGGTGGCATGTATCAGTGCCATCTCACTAGTCCAAGTGATCAATTTCAGTTCACAGTCGATCACATTGATAGGTCTAAGAGTCAAAGGGATCACATAAACAAGACTAGTGTCTGCAAATACTAACTGATAGAATAAAAAAGGGAGAGAATGATCCAACATGGGAAGCATGATACACAGCAGACTCATAGATTGGCAGATGTCCTAAACAGCACTCTGGCCTCAGAATCAGCCCTTAAGGCATTCTGAACTGGCTGAAGAGCCCATGAGAGCATTTTAGGCATGAAAAGCCAAGACACACTGATAAAAAAAACAACAACAACAACAACAACAACAAAAAAACACCTAAATGAAAGATCCCTGCGAGTGAGATCCCAGTGGAAAGAACGGGCTATCAAAGAAGGAGGTACCTTTCTCTGAAGGGGGGAGAGAACTTCCACTTTGACTATGACCTTGTCTAAATAAGATCAGAGTCGGCAAACGCAAGAGGCTTACATAGCCTTGACAACTCAAACAAGAGCCTAGGGAGATTACTGATACCATAAACAAGAGTGTCAATTTGTTAAGTCAACAACAGGAGTCACTGTGCACTTACTCCTCATGTAGGATCTCTGTCCTTAATGTGTTGTTCAATGTGAATTAATGCTATAACTAGTACTCAAACAGTATTTTACACTTTATGTTCTATGTGGGTGCAAACTGTTGAAATCTTTACTTAATCTATATTAAATTGATCTTCTGTATATAAAGATAATTGAAAATGACTCTTGATGCAAATGGAATGGGAGAGGGATCGGGAGATGGGAGGGTTGCAGGTGGGAGGGAAGTTAAGGGGGGAAAAAGCCATTGTAATCCATAAGCTGTACTTTCAAAATTTATATTTGCTAAATAAAATTAAAAAAAAGAAAGTACAACAAATATCTCTCTCTCTTTTTTTTTTTTTATTTTGACAGGCAGAGTGGACAGTGAGAGAGAGAGACAGAGAGAAAGGTCTTCCTTTGCCGTTGGTTCACCCTCCAATGGCCGCCGTGGCTGGCGCGCTGCTGCCGGCGCACCACGCTGATCCAATGGCAGGAGCCAGGAGCCAGGTGCTTTTCCTGATCTCCCATGGGGTGCAGGGCCCAAGCACCTGGGCCATCCTCCACTGAACTCCCTGGCCACAGCAGAGAGCTGGCCTGGAAGAGGGGCAACCGGGACAGAATCCGGCGCCCCGACCGGGACTAGAACCCGGTGTGCCGGCGCCGCTAGGCGGAGGATTAGCCTAGTGAGCCGCGGCGCCGGCCTCAAATACCTCTTCATTTAGCAGCCTGATATTTAAAATACTGGTCTTAAATATGTTCACCATCTTGTCCTAATGAATAATTTTTAGGGAATGTTCAAGTGTAATAAAAAGAGTGATAGCCAATGGAATTTCAGGATAAATATTGGAAGAAGTCTTATATTACATTCAATCCAGTATCTTAATTTTAGCAAGAAGAACTCATTTTATCCATCTCCCTCTAAGACCATTAAGAAAGACATGTGTTCTCTTCTTGTTTTTGTCTGAAACTAATGATCCTTGCAATAAATTTTGCTTTATCATCCAGGAAATTTTTTTTGATTGATAAAAAGAAGTGCTTTCTTTTGTTGGAAAAATGACTACACAATCTGTGTTTTCCTTTTTGTAATTGCTGTGAGAAACCACGGAGCTAGATTTAATTTTCAGATGTTGTTACTACATGGGCATTTAAAAGATAGTAAATGTCCAGAAGTCATTTAACAAACTACTGAGTTAAAAGCTGTAGTTGAACATGACATAGGCCCTTATTTAGCTGTGGTTTTTCATATTTATCTAACAGTGTATTCCCATTTTCTTGTCCAATTGCATATTTTGGAAGCTGTAAGTCAACTAATATTTATTGAGGGCATACTGTGAATGAAAACCTACATCATTGAAAAGTTAATACATTTTTTTTGTTATGTAGGAGCTTACATTCCAATGAGGAAAGGTATGAAAAGAAAAAAAATAGGAAAACTGCAACAAAATCAGTTCAAAACTGTTCAGGCCATTTTAGCATTATACTTCAGAATGCCTGAAAAGGACATTACTGAGACAAATGAGAACCACTAAACTGAACTAAATGAAACATAGAAGCACTTGATTCAGTGTTTTAGCCTTGATTGGGCAAAACCTGAGAAAAAGGTGATGGTGCAAGGGGCAGAGCTGTATTTCTAAGTATGTAAAGTACGTGTAGATAAATTGTGTTTTTTAATATATACATATACGTAAAATATATTGGATATAAAGGACCTATTTTAGATGTCTATTATAGGACAAGAACTTTAAAATTCTTCTCTTTTATACAACTTGCCCTTCTATGTAACTAAGTAAGTGTTCAATAATCTATTGAATGAATAGTGGAAAAATTGCTTTCAAAGCATTATAGGAAAATGAGATTCTCACCATAGATAAGTCAGATAAAAGCTGAGTACTCATTACATCAGGACACAACACAGCTTTTGTATGACAGTACCAACAGTACTTTATAAATAGTATTTGCTTACAGATTATAAATGTAAAAAAGCAGCACTTCAGCCTCTTACTGAGCCATGCCTTGTTAACCCAGGGCCTTGCTTATTAGATTTGATTGTATTGAATATTTTTGAAAAATAAATTAAAAGGCAATTTAAGCATGTCTTGCAACAATGAAAAGTATAAAAGTAGCTTATTTGAGATATTTGGTAATTAAAATGAGTTGACTTTGATTAGTATTATGTGTTAGCCAGTTTTGAGATACCAACCTTCAAAGCCTTAATACAGTGAAGTAGTGGAACTCTGGCACTAGTTGTGTCCACCAAAGTGTCTGATAAGACTGAATATAATTTACTTAGCAGTGAGCATCTGGCTTGATTAAAAATATCTCCTTCCCCCTATAAAATATCTGCAGGAAATTTCATTGACACCAAAAATCTGCTGTGAATCTTTCAGTGTGTAAACCAGTATTGTTAATGAATGCGCATCTAAACAGAAAGAACTGCATTGCCTTCTGGCATCTACCAATTACCAGAGTGTCATCCCTTCTTAGCACCTTCTGGGAGGGGGTAACATCGAGGACCCTGAGGCTGGAGTGAAGGTGTTTGTGACAGAGAGAGAAGGACAGGCATAGAGAGAGAGGTCTTCCATTTGCTGGTTTACTCCCCAGTTGACTGCAGTGGCCGGATCTACGCTGATCCAAAGCCAGGAGCCAGGAGCTTCCCCCAGGACTTTCCATGTGGGTGCAGGGGCCCAAGGACTTGGGTCGTCTTCTGCTGCTTTCCCAGGCCATAGCAGAGAGCTGTATCAGAAGTGGAGAATCCAGGACTGGAACCTGCCGCCCTATGGGATGCCGGCACTGAAGGCGCAACTTTACCCCCTGTGCCACAGCGCTGGCCCCTCCCCTTTGCTTTTTGTTTCTGTACCTTCCTGAGGAAGCTGGCAATGAACTTTACTCTCGGGCAAATGCTTTTTCTTTTGGCTTTCTTCCTGTTTCACTGGTCTTCCTTGGTCCTTGTTCTGCCACTTTCATATCTCATTGGCCTCCAAATATTGGAATTTAAGCAGGACTTACGGTTACTTCCCATGGGTGTATAACAAATCACCATAAATGTAGTTGTTTAACACAATGTACATTTATTTTCTCACAGTTTTTTGCAACTGAAGCCTGGGCTTAGCTTGAGTGAATTCTCCGCAGGGCTGCAGTTAAGAGTGTCAGGTGGGCTAGGGTGTCCTCCAGTGTTTGACTAGGGAAGGATATCTTTACAAGCTTAGGTTATTAGCAGAATTTATTTCCTTGTAGCTATATGAGGGAAGGCCTTTTTTGTTGTTGTTCACCAGAGGCTGGAGACCTTGCAAGCTGGCGACTGAAGGCTGCTCTCAGTTCTTTGTCAAGTGTTGTTTCTCCATGTGGCTATTTGCTTCACAAAAGTTAAGTCATGAGGTAAAAATCCTACTAGGTTGAGACTACCATTGTATATAATGGGGTAATGTAATCAAACTGTGTTAATTCACATACATCCTTTGAGCTAATTCCTGCCACTCTTCTGTTGGTTAGAAACAAATTGCAGGGCCTGTCCACACACAGGATGGGGATTGTACAGGAGCAGGACTACCAGGAGGTGAGGACAATGGGATATTCAGGAGTGTATCCACCCCCAGATAGTTCTTCCCTGTCTCCTCTGCACTCATTTTCTCCTGTTACTTTATGGTTTTAACAACTGTCAGTGAGGGAACAACCCTCCACCTTATAACTTAGCTTTATCTTCTGTGAACCAAACATTTTTATCACCTACTGCTTACTTTATATTGTTTACTTTATTAATTTCTCTGTCTCAGACCCATAAGAGTGTTCTGGCATATAAATAAGTACTCCTGAAATATTGTTGAATGAATGAATGCAGTTTGCCTTGTTCCTCATCTTGATTAGCAATTTCAGGTAAACTAGAATCTTAAGTGCTTATAGAATTGCTTTTTTCTCAAACTTTTTAAACTTGACATTTCTTGTTACAATAATTATCTTCAGCTTCAGCTGTCACTTGGACTTGTTCTAAAATATATGTTGGCAGCAGGCATTTAACTCAGTGATTAAGAAAACAACCTTGCATATTGGAGTGTATGGGTTTGATTCCTGGTCCCATATTCCTGCCAGTGCAGATTCTAGGAGGCAGCTGTAATGGTTCAAGTAATTGGGCTCCTGCCACCCTCATGAGAGACCTAGATTGCTTTCTCCATTCCTAGCCCAGGCCACAGCTCAATCACAACTGTTAGGAGCACTGGGGAGTGAACTACCAGAAGGGAGCTCTTTCTGTCTCAATCTTTCTTTTTGTCTCTCTGCCTCTCAAATAAATAAAAACTAATATATGTCACTTGATGCCCTGCTAGCAACCATTCCAGACCTAGTGGGAGGTAAATTCTCCCATTTCCCTTCAGCTGGCTCAGGACTTGCTTCTAACAGGAACCACAATGCTGCTGCTTTCTGCCGTTGCAAATTGGTGGAAACTCATGCAGCCTTACCTTATGCTAGATTGTTTTTTATATCAGTCCTGGCTTCTCATTGAACAAAGCTGCATATGGCTTGGTGAACCTCTCAGTATTTTTTTTTTTTCACTGTGAAGATCTACAATGTATAAAGTGGGCAATAATGGTCATCTGACACCTGTTCTGCCACATATTTCCCAAAGGATTTTCTCATCTGTGGCCTGTGCTCCTTTCATCCTATGTTCTTTTATTCACTCCCCCAACCCCATTCCCTAACATCCTCAAAAAACATATTAAAATCTAATTTCTGGGTACAACTTCCTATCATTAATGTATACTTTAGTCCAAGGTAGTAAAGAAGTGTATCATTTTCTCTAGGTATATTTTCTTTTTTTTTAATTAAAGATTTATTTATTTATTTGAAAGAGTTAACACAGGGAGAGAAGGGTGGTGGAGAAAGAGAGGTCTTCCATCTGCTGGTTCACTTCCCAATTGGCTGCAGTGACCTGAGCTGCGCTGATCTGAAGCCAGGAGCCCAGGAGTTTCTTCTGAGTCTTCCACATGGATGCATGGGTCCAAGGACTTGGGCCATCCTCTGCTGTTCTCCCAGGCCATAGCAGAGAGCTGTATCAGAAGTGGAGCAGCTGGGACTTGAACCATCGCTCATTTGGGATACTGGCACTACAGGTGGTGGCTTTACCTGCTATACCACAGTGATGGCCCCAACATTTATTTTAATTAGTTGTTTTTTGTGTGAAAATAATGTTGATTGAAGTAGTATATAATGATCTTTTCTCTGGGTAACATAGCCTCTACCTATCTTGTACCATTTGCTATTTTTTTTTTCTTTAAGATTTGTTTGTTTATTTGAAAGACAGAATTACAGAGGGACAGAGGCAGAGAGAGAGAGGTTCACTCCCCAGATGGCTGCAACCACTGGAGCTGGACTGATTGAAGGTAGGAGCCAGGAGGTTCCGCTGGGTCTCCCATGTGGGAGCAGGGGCTCAAGGACTTGGGCCATCTTCTACTGCTTTCCCAGGCTACAGCAGAGAGCTGGATTGGAAATGGAGCAGCTGAGGTGCCCATATGGGATGCTGGCACTGCAGGCGGCTGCTTTACCCGCTGCTCCACAGTGCTGGCTCCTACCATTTGCTATTTCTTTGAAGCCTGATAATAATATTCTAATTGTATTTTTAGGAAGCTGAATCTTCAACTTCCTGAGGAGAACATCTGGACATAAAGAGCTCCTACCAGGTAAAGAGAAAATGTGGAAAAAGCTCATACTGCCTAGATTAGAATTTCACTGTGAATGTTCATATTAGATTACTTTGATAATTGCCTCTCTCCTTTTTATGGGGAAACTAAAGTTCTAGCAGAAAATTAAAAAATAAATTACAATTAAAAATTGTATATACTTTTAAGCATTGGTAGTTATTGAGATTCAGTCTTACTACAAAAAGAATGAGACAGATGCCAGTCTAAGTAGCCAAATGTTTCCAGAATAAAATACTGCCTATCAGCTGAGAATGTTTTACTTGAAAGACTAACTTGATAGTCTTAACTCCACAGTTGGACGCAAAAGAAAATGTGTGTGTTGCCAGCAAACGTTTTCAAGAGATAAACACTTGTTGCAAGTACTACATGCTTAGAAAAATCTTTCATTTTGCCAGCTGAGACCACCACGTGTTTTAAAATATGTCATCCATTATTTCAGTGTGAAGAGCGCCCCCTAGTGTGACTCTGTAATTATGTTTATGTGATATTTTAGGCATTGTTTGGAAAATCGCATTTAGCTGTTAGATAGTAGTGGGCTTTTTTATACACAGGGTTAAGTTATTCAGTATGGTAATTATCTAGAAAAACATGTTTGATTTTTTGGTACTCCTACCCATGCTTGTATCTGGAGTCAGTGGTCAGCTTAATAGATTTTGTAATACCAAATTCCTAAACTTCTATAATTCAAGCTTAATGCCCAATAATATATTATTTTATAAATGTGAAATTTTATACTTAGATGAAATTTTACTGCATAATCAAATTCTTTGATGGTAACAGAATTTGTTAAATGAATTTTTTAAAAGATTTTATTTAGTTATTTGAGGGGTAGAGCTGCAGACAGAGAGAGGGAGATACAGAGACAAAGAAAGGTCTTCCATTCACTGGTTCACTTCCCAAATGGCTGAAATGGCCAGAGCTAGGCCAATCCAAAGCCAGGAGCCAGGATTTTCATCTGGGTCACCCTTGCAGATGTAGGTGCCCAATCACTTGGGCTATCCTCTACTGCTTTCCCAAGCCATAGCAGAAAGCTAGATCGGAAGAGGAGCAGCCAAGAGGTGAACCAGCTCCCATATGGGATGCTGGCGCTGCAGGCGGAGGCTTTGCCTATTATGCCCTTTAAATGACATTTCTGTGAAAAATTCCTTTTTTGGTAAGCTCATGGGCATTTTAAAAACAATCTTTGTGACACAAATATTCAAATATGTTCTGTTTTAAAATGTCCATTGTGTGAAAATAATCCAAATTTTGGCATTTTCTTACAAACCAAGAGCTTGCTATTGCTGCAGGACTTGCAAATATGAAACTAATTTATCTGTTAATTAAAATAACACTATTCCCTGTCAATGTATGATGGCCCCCAAATCACCACCACCCCTATAAATTCTTAGAGTTGACAGCAGAATATCTGTTTTATAACAGCTATTTCTCTCTTATTCTTAATTTTTAATCCTTTGGGAAGATTTAAACCATCCTTTCAAACTGATACTGTACATAATATTCTACACCACATTTCTGTAAACTTGACTATTGCAATTATTTCCCCCACTGTGTTTCTCAGACCAAATTATCTTGATTGCTTTAACTATTTCCTACAGGTTCTCTGCTCTAAACTCGATAATTTGCAGAACTACTCTGTGTGTAGTTCTATTTCACAGATTGCCTTTGCTTTTAATTTCTTCTGTATTTTCTCCTTTCTCACCTGATTCTGAAGCCATATGTTCAGTACAGTATTCCCATTAATTCCTGCTCTCTGAATGAATATCTTCTAAAAATGAGGTTTTTGAAACTCAAGAGCAGTGAATCTCTCATAGAAGATCTTTGTTTGAATCTTGGTTTCTTATATTCTGTGAGAAATTGAGATTTTGGACAAGTTTCTGACTGTCAGAGCCTCAGTGTCTTCTAATAAAGAGTAATGCAAATAATGTTACTAATAGATCTTTTACATTAATGTATGCCAAATTTAGGTCAGGGGCCTTATGAGCATTTATTTCTCACCACAACTCTATGCACAAAGCATTATTATTTTATATTATTGGTGAGGCTACTTAATTTCATAAGTGGAAAAGTCACAATTTTAATTAGAATCTTTTCTGACATAAAGTGGGCTCATAAACCACTGAGCTATGTCTGTACTTCAATCATGCTTATTTATTTCTAGTAATTTGTTAATTTAATTGTTCTTAAAAATCAAACAATTCCCCAGTGCGTAGAGGAAACTAATCTTTTATAACAGAATAGGGGGAACCAAAACATGGAATGAATGGGAGAGACAGAGAGAGAGAGAAAGGGAGAGAGATCTTCTATTTGCTGGTTCACTCTCTAAATGGCTGTAATAGCTAGGTTGGGGGGGGCAGGCTGAGGCCATTTGTCAGGACCCCTTCCCAAATGGGTGTCAGAGGCCCAAGCACCTTTCCTAGGTGCCTTAGCAGGGAGCTGAAGAAGCAGTGGAGCAGCCAGGACTCCATCCAGATGTGGAACAAGGATGGCCCTGGGAGATCCTATAATATTATATTATCCATAATATTATAGCGGATGTTTTTCTCATCTGGAAATCTGAATTAATTTGAACATGTGTTCTTTCTGTGTAATTTTTTTTCAAACCAGGTGGAGTATTAGGAAATTTCTTGTTATTAGCATAGCTGAGCTTAAAAAAGTAATGACAAGGACTGGATGTCCTGGGTTAGTGAGTTTAGGGCACCTTTAAGAATAATATAAAAGCAAGATGATAGAAAGCTAATTTTAGAGACTGTCAGCATGCTTTCAGTTCGTCACTTTTTTTGTTTTTATCTGGAACCATCATCTAATCCCAATGTGCGTTACCATTCTATTTAAGTATCTAATTACTTTCATTGGCTTTGTGAAGCTTGTGTAGTTTTCCTTGTGAGTTAAAATATTTTTCTGATATTTTATATACCAAATTTTATTCTTTAATTGCTATAAAGGTCAACGTAATAAGGTCTTCATTTTGTTATCTACTTTTGAAGGTTACTAAGGAGCTCACCATGGAAACGTGTTAACAAGCATGTTCTTCCTTAATAAAACCTGGTGTTGCATATTATTCCATTGGTCGTTTAAATTTGCTGTGGGAAATAAGCTGTTAAAACACATTTCAAATGTTTTGCAATGGAAGGAAGACCTTTCTCTCTGTCTCTGTCTCTCCCTCACTGTCTAACTCTGCCTGTCAAAAACAAAAAAACAAACAAACAAAAACCTGCCCAAAGGCCTCTCATATTTTGGATAACTGGAAAACCCCTTAATTCTTTCCAATTTTGCCACTTTTCAATAACCTCACTGAGACCAGTGCATTTTCCTAAAGCATAGAACTAAAATCAGTTCAAAATAATCCAGAGTCTCATTGACCCCCAATACTCTTTGGTTCTTGCTTACCTCTCTTTCAGCTTGTCTCTTTACCATTGTCCTTACCCGTTAAACTTTGTGCTTTGCTCCACTGAAAAAAATCACGGAACCCACGATGCTTCTTACTTCCTTTGCCTCCTCCTTTGTGCCATTTTGCACCAGCTCTCTGTAACAGTAGCACAATTCATCACTTTACCTGTTGAGGACTTTTGGCTGAGCTCCACGTTCACTTTCTGCAGCCATCATTGCCTAGATGGAACTCTCACTCAGCAAGCACATGGCTAGTCTAAATACCTCTTAAGTGGACCATTGAATGACAACTTCTGTCATTGCCAAGTTCAGTTTACAATGTGAAGCTTGAAGGTGTATTTGTTGTATTACTTTGTATCAGAGTGCCAGGTACATAGAATGTGTTAAGGAAGAACATTATTTAGGAAGATTGTGTAGGGGCTGAATAAAAGCCAAAAAGATGTTGTATTAGGATTTCGATTAAAGCTGGGCCTTCAGTCAGACTTTCTGGCTGGAGGGTCAGAATGAGCAGCTTCTGTCTGTCATGGCTAGTCAGGATGAAGAAACAGCAGCGACTGTATGTTCTTTGTCTTCCATTTACATCGACTCTCTCAGCACTCATGTGTTTCTCAGTGCACCTAACTACTCCCCCATGATATTTCCTGTGACTCACTCAGTATTCAGTCTCTCCTTACTTGCCACGTTCCACTATTGTTGCAAGCGAAAACAAATTCACAACCCCCCTCGCCCCCCCCCCCCACATTTTCTCATCTTCCTATGCTCTGGGAGACATTCTGTCACAATTCTGTCCAATTATATATATATATATATATATATACACACACACAGAAATCTGATGGGATTTCTGGGAATGTTCTGTTTTTTTTTGCTATAGGTTTTTTACAGTTTTTCATGAGAGAGAGAAAGAGAGAGAGATGTAAGTGGGGGGGGGGTATCTTTTCCATCTTGTGATTCACTTATTTAATGCTTTAATGCATGCAATAGCCAGGGCTGAGCTAGGCTGAAACTAGGTGCCAGGAACTCAGTTTAGATATTCCATCTGGGTGGCAGGAAGCCAAGTATTTAGGCCATCACTTGCTGCCTCCCAGAGTATGCGTTAGCAAGAAGCTGGAATTGGAAGCTGAACCAGAATTCCAACCCTGCCACTTGATTGTAGATGCAAGCTTCAAAAACCAGGATCTTAATCAGTGTGACAAATGACTGACCCTTCTTACGTATGTTCTAACTGGCCCCTGCTTCATTCCTGGAAGATATGTGTGATGACTGGAACTAGGTCATCCATCTATAACTTTGAGAGAAATAAAGCCAGGGATTACTAAGACTTATGGGTTCCTTTAGACTTCTCATAGCATGCAAAAACTTCCCCATGCTATGTTTAAGCTGTTCCTATTTGGGTTTTCTTCTGCATCGATTGTGTCAGTTCTCTAGCTGATACTGGAATTATTGTTTTAAGTTTCTTAGCTCTGCCTGTTTGTCAGTTCACCAAGCATATGCTAAGAGCCACTGTTAATGTGTACTGCCTTACCTACTAGGATATAAAGATTGAAATACTATGATGTGGACGGCTTAGAATTAGAGTCTTGAAGGCACAGAAACATAAACATAATTACAATATATAATACAAGGTAGAATGTGTAATAGGGTAAATACTGTACTGTCTATATGGAGAAAAACCTGAGGTTAAACAGAAGAAAGCATTTGCATTTTGTTCAGTCTGCTCTAACGATACTATTTTTTTGAAATCAGGAAGTAAGTTTCTCATATGAGATTTCAGGCATACTGGACAGGACTTATTCCCTGTGCCTTTTTATTGACACAGTGTAGGTGGTCACCTACTTCTGTCACCCTTGCTGCTTTTTCATATAATTGAAATGAGCACAGTCCAGGACACTGAAGATAAAATCCACACTTCGAACTGCTGACAGGCTGTCTTTGCAAAGTCAGATTGCTGCTAAGCAGCCTGTGGTGAAGAAGGGGCAAGAGGTGACCCAGGAAGTTGCCAAGGAATCTGTTGACACACAGACTGAAACAGTAAGCCAAGAGCTGTAACTGGGAAGGTGGTAAACAAGAAACTGAAGAGTTGTTGAAAGGCAAGAGTTAATGGAGAGAGACATCCAAACATCAGGCAGCCTACAGCTTGTAAGGAACAAACAGTGAGCAAAGGCTAGGGAAGTCTCCTCAAGGGAGCACAGAAATAGGCTGCTCTACTCCAGGACTCTTTGGTGAAGCCTCTGTTAGGAAAGCCGGAAGGAGCCGGAAGGAGACTATCAGAGGGACATTTTAAAGTAACAGAGGTTTGAAGGAGTCAAAATGAGAAAAAAATCTCAAAATAAAACGTAAAATTTCTAATGAGTTGAATTTTGAAAAGGCAGTTACATACTAAAGGAAACTAATTAACAAAGAGGATCCAGGGACATTAGCATCAATTTTAGAGTTTGATCTTGAGATGATGTGTGTGTGTGTGTGTGTGTGTGCGTGCGCGCAGATTTTGGAATGAAAAATAGCCCTAGGAAAGGCAGACATAATGTGGAATAAAATTTCTGGGGTTGGGTCAAATGCCACTGAGAATCCTCAGGTCTTGGGATAAGCTACAGAAGCAAATGTGAACATATTATTATTTCTTCTAAGTGTGACACTCAGGGTCTTCCCAGAAGACAAATGAGAACTAAGCTGCCAGTGATCTTGGTTTGAAAATAAGGACTGAGCGCCTCCAATAAAGCATTGATGCATGTCTATATAATCATAAAGCATTTCATACTTTAACTCTACGCAGGATAAATGGGCCAAGTTATGCTTTGATGTGTGACTACCAAGTTCTGATAGAGAATTATGCTTTTCTATGGCAGTCATCCATTCTTCCTGAAGAAACAGAGCAACTCACAAACACAGAGGATAATAAGTATTTTGGTTTCTCTGACTCCGTTCTGCCAAGACACTTCACCTAATGAGGAATGCTGTTACCTTATTTAATGAAATTTGATGAAGCATGTGTTTTCTGAAGTGAAAGTGTATATATATTTGTTTCATTTTATATAACATGTATTGGATCACTTGGATCCAAATTATTTCCAGTGTAGGACAAAGTGCTAGTTTTTTCATGATGTCTTGACTTTGAAAGCACTGTCTCTGAGGCAGAATATATTTTAGATGAACTCAAATAACATGGAATAGAGATATAACCTAATACTTTTTAACATTCCTTCATAATTCAATATTGAATGTGTAAATTCATCTACATTTTTCTCAAAATGTTTTTAAAATAGTCTTTTTAAAAATATTTACTTAGTTATTTGAAAGTCAGAGTTCTAGATAGAGAGATACAGAGAGAGATCTTGCATCCTCTAGTTCACTCTCCAGATGGTTACAGTGGCCAGCATTGGGTTAGGCTGAAGCCAAGAGCCAGGAACATCATCTGGGTCTCCTGCATGGGTGATGGGGACCCAATCTCTGGGCCATCTTCTGCTGGTTTCTCTAGTCCATTAGCAGGGAGCTGGAGCATAAGTGGCACAGCTGCAATGTCAACTGGTACTATTGATATAGGATGCTATGCTAGCATTGTATGCAGTGGCTTTATCCACTATGGAATAATACTGTCACTCTCAAAACTTTTTTGCTTGTAGTTGGTGGGCTGCTTTGATCTGTAAAACACAACGTTGGGTCTTGGTTTTATTTTGTCTGAGTCAATCTCTGTCTTTTAATCAGTGTATTTAGATAATTCACATTTAAACTGATAATTTATATAGTTGAATTCATTAAAATACCATATTTAAAAAAAATAATATAACTCCAAAAATAGACTGTTCTCTAGATATAAGTTTTAGTCGTACTGGATTCAGTAGTCAGTTTACCTTCTCAGTGTCTTCTGTGTTTATAAAAATTTTAGTTATTTTGGTCTCTTTTTCAGGTTTAGGAGTTATGACCTTTTGTATCTTTTTAATTTAAAAATATATTCTGTGTTTTATTGTTTCAATTTTCCTTCTCTGTTTCTTCTTGATTGTCAATGTTTATGAACTGTGACAGTGAACAGCATGAAGCAGTATAGGAATACACAAAGTGGAACATTACAAAATATCCTTCCTGTATGTTTAAGTGCTACCCATTTTCTGAGAGCACCAAATCATAAAATTTTGCATCTTAACACTTTTAAGTATATAGTTTAGTGGTATTGCATTTAAAATATTGTAGAACCATTATCTCAATTTCTTAAGATTTTCATCATCTCCAAGAGCAACTGTGTATTCATTAAGTCATGGCTCTGCATTCTTTCCTCCCGATAGACCTGGTAATCTCTATTGTACCTTTGCTCTCCACGATTTTACCTATACTAGATATTTAAAATAAATGGAATCCCATTATTTATTCTTTTGTATCTGATTTATTTCACTTTATGCATTGTTTTTAGGGTTCAGCTTTGTTGCCTCATGTATAGCACGTCAATCCTTCTTGGGAGTGAATGATAATTCTATTATATGCAGTCATTTCTTGTTATCTGTGAGGGATTGGTTTCCTGTCCCTTTTGTGGATAGCAAAATATGCAGATGCTTAAGTCTTTTATATAAAATGACCTATTGTTTTCACATAACATATACACATCCTCTTGTATACTTTAAAAATCTAGACCTTACAATAATACTTAATGTAATGTAAATAGTTGTTTACTTTGTTGTTTCAGGAATAATGACAATGACCAGTGGAAAATGTACATGATCAGTAAGGATATGGTACTTTGCCTGAATATTGTCAATTGATACTTGACTGAATCCATGATTGCAGAACACTTAGATACACAGGGACACTTAGATACTCGTTGTTGTACTGAGATTGTTTTCATTTTTAATTATTTTAAAGCATCTTTATTTCTTAAGCTATGATTGTGTTGAACTAAGTCTCAGAACCTTTAAAGATCTTTAGACTCTTTTTCTGTGGAAATTCTGCCCTTCACTTAAACCAACAAATTCAAATGAATTACGTTACAATTAAGTGCCACTATACCTACAAATGAAGTGAGCTAAATTGTTGTCATTTGACCCATGTAAGCATACCTTGGATACACAGTTCCTTATTTGAGTTACATGATTGTTTTTGTTTTTCAGTGTATATAACAGTTATGTTTATACTACACTGTAGTCTATTGTGTTAGTAGTAGCATTATGTCTAAACATGTGTATACCCTTACTACAAGTATTTTATTGCTAAAAAAGCTAAAAATCCTTTGATCTGTTTGAAAAATGGAGACATAAGCTTGTTCAATTTAGAACCACAACACACCTCAAATTTGTAAAAACTATAATATTTGTGAGGCACAATAAGGAAAAACACCGTAAAATTAGGTACATTTGTACAACTGTATATACATTTACTTAAAAATCCATAATTATAGTGTAAATGTTTTTGTACTTTTCAAAATTTACACATTTTCAGAGGCTCAAAAACTTTTGGTCCTAAGAAATACATGACCTATAATACCTTATGCATTCAAAATCTGTCTTGATACTGAGTTTCCTGTAAGATGTTAAATTTTATTTAGTTTTTTCCAGTAAAAGCTGTTTCTTTCCCTTGTAGACATGCTTATTATCTCCAAATCTTACTCAGATTACTCTTCTTTTTAAAAAGGGAATATATTAACACGTTAGTTTCTCAGGGTCACAATACATGCATAATTACTACAATACAACTGTCATCAATTCTCATGTTAGTGTGATATTGATACAAAGAGAACATTTTCAGTATAGTCCATATGTACAATTGGAAGAATATAATTATAATTTTCTTCTTCCCTTCTTTCCTTCCATTTTTTGAATTTTTGAGATAACATTTTTTAATTTATATTATAGTCAAAGACATAATACTCCACTGAATAAAGAGTTTCACAAGTAAAAAGTAAAAAGATCATAGTTCAGCAGGAATGTAGGCATGGGCTACAACAGTAATCAAATGAAAAATGTCCACTTCACTCAGGTACAGAAAATTTTAAGATAATCACTGATCATTAAACCTATAGTGTGTGTGTGTGTGAGTGTATCACAAATAAAAATGATATTTTCTTTTATGGATCTGGCCTATGTCACTTATCATAATAATCAGTTGCATACATTCTGTGGCAGCTTTTGAGATTTCATTCTTTCTGTGGCTTAGTAATACTCCATTGTGTTTATATGTTCTTTATGCAGTCATGAATTGATGATAGATCTAGATTTGTTTCAAGTTGTAGCTTATGTGAATTGAGCTGCTAGAAACATGCAGGTTCAGATAACTTTCATATGTGGTTTGCATTTGCTTTGGATATATTCCCAGTGGCTCATATTGTAGATCTATTTTTAGTTTTCTGAGAAAACTACATACTGTCTTCCATAAGACATGTGTCTATTGGCCATTTGTATTTCATCCTTTGAAAAATATCTGTTCATATCCTTTGCTCTTTTCTTAAGTAGGTTGCTTTGTCACTTGAGTCTCTAGAGCTATATATTCTGTATATTAATTCATTTTTAAAGATATTCATTTATTTGAAAGGCAGATTTACAGTTACAAAGAGAGAGGGAGGGAGGGAGAGAAAAAGAGAAAGGGGCGAGGAAGAGGTCTTTCATCTGTTGGTTCACTCCCCACATGGCTGCAATGGCTGGAGCTGCGCAGATTTGAAGCCAGGAGCCAGGAACCTCTTCTGGGTCTTCCATGTGGGTGCAGGGGCCCAAGGACTTGGGCCATCTTCCATTGCTTTTCAGGCCACTGCAAAGAGCTGGATTGGAAGTGGAATAGCTGGGAGTTGAACTGGCACCCACATGGGATGCTGGCACTGCAGGCAGCAGCCCTACCCACTACCCCACAGCACCTGCCCCCTATATAATTCTTTATCTGATAGATAGTTTGAAACTATTTTCTTCCATTCTACTGGTTGCCTCTTTACTTTGTTGACTATCTCCTTTGCTGTGCAGAAGCTTCTTAGATGTGATCTCATTTCTCAATTTTTGTAAACCCAACAAATTCCCTACAGCCTACCATGTACTTAACATGGTTTTACACACTAATCTCTTTTTTCTTCCTTTCTTATATCTTATAAAGTTTAATCTTTCTATGGACTCAATTTTTTCAACAATTCACCAAGTCATTGCCTTTCATATGACTTCCCTTCTCATAATTATTAAATTTAGTCATTCCATTTCGTATGGCTTCCCTTTTCATAATTATTAAATTTATACTATTATAAAATGACAGTTTTTTTTCACTGACATCATTTCCCATTGATTTTTTTTTAATCTCATATTACTTGCCTCATTCTTCATGATTTGGTAATATTTATTGCCTGTACTTTTAAAATTTTATTTATTTGTTTGAAAGTCAGAGTTACACACAGAGACAAGGAGAGATAGAGAGAGAGAGAGAGTTATTCCATTCACTGGTTCATTCCTCAAATGACTGATCAGCTGTGTTGACCCAAAACCAGGAGCCAGGAGCCAGGGGCCTCTTCTGAGTGTCCTGCGTGGGTGAGGGGCCCAAAGACTTGGGCCATCTTCTACTGGTTTCCCAGGCCATAGCAAAAAGCTAGATCAGAAGTGGAGTGGCTGGGTCTCAAACCAGCCACCCATATGCGATGTTGGCACTGCAGGCGAAGGCTTTACCTGCTATGCCACAGCACCAGCCCCACCCATAATTTGTTGAAAGCCATCCTTTAAACTCTGTGGCACTGAGGTTGTGTGAGTTTTACTTCTTCTGAAGCCCAGTTCAGAAAGTATATGATCTCTTTTAGCTTGTATTTTGACTATTTTCTTTTTATACTTTGTACTTTTGGATGTCATATTTCATTGTAAATTCTGCTTTTACTTAAGTTTGTTCCTCTCAAGTTTAAATCTGTATTTCTGACCTCTTCTTAACATGTAGTTACATTCTCTTATTTACCTTACTATGGTGAGTCATCCATCAAAGATAAGTATATCTCCTCTTTGAATTACAGTGTTGATGCCAGGAGGTAGTTATCTACACAATTACCTCAAATTTAACCTTCAGCTTGAACTTAGATATGCCTCTGTAACTGATTTGTGCTGATGGGTTGGGACAGAAGTGATGTTTGATACTTTTATTTTGACCTTGTTGGGGATTTGGTTTAATTTTCTCCATATTCTCCCCTCCTTATCTCCTGATTCTGTATTAAAGACCAGTGAAACATTGAAAGGCATATATTGAAAATGATAGATATTTCCAGCTAAGGTTCCCAAATTACTGCGGATTACATTCTTTTCTGCCTGCCATGCCCTTACTAGGCTTATATGAGCAAGAGATAAATATTTATTGTGTTGAGTCACTTATATTTCAAGGTTTTTCTGTTACATCAGCTAGCATTACCTTAATCAAAACAATTGTTCTTTTCATGTTTTCTTTTAGAGATATCTTAGGCACTTCAAACTCATTACAATCGGAATACAATTCTTTTATTAAATCTAATATTTCTCTTTTTCTGTTTGTGTTCATGAATATAACATACTGCTAATGTTCCAATCTACAAATACTAGTCATTTAAAATTTTTATTTGTTATCTCTATCATCTATTTGCTTTCTGTTTCCTGAAAAATATCTTCTCTGTAATGCATTATTTCTTTGCTCTCTGTTTTCATGATATCTAATTTCAAGTTTTTGTCATCTCTTAATTGTACATTTACCATAACATTCTAATAAATCACTGTCTTTGATTTCATTTCTTTGTGCTTCTTACGTGGAGCTGATTAATATCCCAGTCTTGGATCTCACAGATCATTATTATGTTTTACTCAAATGGTATATAATAAAGTTCAGATTCTTCATGTATAATCAGTTCAACTTTCAATATTATTTTGCTGTCTTATTTCATGTAGTTCCTTATATAATTTGTTGTTCAAAGAAAAAGATGAACAGTTTCTTTTTATAATCTTTATTATCCTGACTTCCTTTGTTCTGTTTACATGAAACATCTTGCCCCTAATATTTGTATTTTTACTAACTTCAAAGTCCAGCTGAAATGTTATTTCTTCTGATATCTTTCTTTAATAATAAATAATTTCTTTATCCTCTGAGGTAGTGTCATCTGATGGAACTGTCATTTATGACATATTGGTTTTCTTATAGCCATTTAAGTTTATCTTACACTCTATCAGGGGTCATTCTTCCAAAAGAAATAAATAAATAAAGAAAAAACTATTACTAATAGAATTTTATCTGGAAAAATGCTTGTGGAAATAAGTATATCATTGATTTTTTCGAAAGCATGAAAAAGATGCAAGCTGAAGCAGAAGATAGACTGTTATGGGGTTTGTAAAAAGATTATTTTTAGGACAATTTAAGATAGTCTTACTCCATGGACACTCAACTACCGTTATGAAATGAAAGGAATTACTACTTCATAGAATTCAATTAAACTAATGAATGATTCTTGACATATTTTTCAATTTAAAATTAGATGGATCTTGGCAGTATGACATGTACCATAAAAATAAATACATCCCGTTTAGAGGGGAAAAAGTGATGATGAGATGAATCTTTGATGTTCTCTAAATAATTTTGTATCCATTCTGATATGGAGAAAGACAGTAATCTGGAGCATATGTGTAGAATACTGTTGTCTTCACAGTTTGGGCTAACTTTTAAGAGGTAGTAGCTCAATATAAGTTAGCCCAAACTGTGAAGACAACTTATTTTAAAATTAAACATTTTAAGAAGATAAATATCCATGAGTACATTTTTATTTTGTATGCCGAGTTCATCATTATTCTCTGATATCCATATGTGCAATGTCTCTCACTTTCTTTATCTATCATTCCTTTTCTCAGTTGGTTACTCATTTCCAGACCCTCCTCTTTGCTCATACTAGTAGAAGAGAGTTAGAGATAAATGTCTCTTTGAAAACTTCATAGTTTTATTCTGTATATGTGTGTACTTTTTTTAAAAAAATGTTTATTTGAAAGGCAGATTTATGGAGAGGCAGAGGCAGAGCTTCTTCCCATTGTCCCATGCAGGTGCAGGGGCCCAAGCGCTTGGGCCATCTTCTACTGTTTCCCAGGCCATAACAGAGAGCTGGATCAGAAGTGGAGCAGATGGGACTTGAATTACTTCCCATATGGGATGCTGGCACTGAAGGCAGTGGCTTTTCCCGCTAAGCCACAGCTCTGGCTCCTGCATGATTTTAGTTCACATAATTCATATTGGATTATTTTATTGGTCAGTAAGTTTCCTATTCAACAGTATTTGCCCTATAATTTATTAATTTCACTTTATAAACACCTAATTGTATTTTATCACTGTTTTTATTTATTTCTTTGAAAGTCAGAGTTACAGAGAGAGAGGAGAGGCAGAGAGAGAGAGAGAGAGAGAGGGGTCTTCCATCCAATGGTTCACTCCCCAGTTGGCCACAATGGCCAGAGCTTCACCAATCTGAAGGCGGGTGCAGGGGTCTAAGGACTTGGGTCATCTTCTGCTGCTTTCCCAGGCTGAAGCAGAGAGCTGGATTGGAAGTGGAGCAACCGGGACTCGAACCAGCATGCATATGGGATGCCGACGATTCAGGATAGGGCGTTAACCCGCTGTGCCACAGCCCTGGCCCCTCTATTCGCTATTACCTTGAATTCTGTTTTGTGCATATGACACATTTTTTTCATCTTATTTTCTTTGGTTAGCATATAATATTACCAGAATAAGTTTTTTTAGGTCATATATAAATAAAATTTCACTGAATATTTCCTGTCTACTTTACCAAATGCTGCATCAGTTAAAAGGCTTATCAGCAAAACCCAGTTGTGTCTTTTCCATTGGCTTAATTTTACATATTTGATATTATCCAACTTTCTGATTCTTGTTAGTTTGAAAATCATTTATATTTTGAATTATTTTGTATTAAAGATGAATCTTTTTTTGTTTATACAGTTACCTTTTGTATATTCTTTTTATTCAATTTCCTATCTTTTCATTCTTGTTTTCTGAGAGTTTCTTATGTATTCTAGATTAATACTGTGTTAGTTGTAGATATTGCAAATATCCCTCCTTTTTTTTTTTTTCCTCAGAAACCTTTTATTTAATGTATACAAACTTCATGCATTTCATTAATACAACTTCAGGAACATAGTAATTCCTCCCACCCTTCCCGCTGTCCTACCCACACTCCTGTCCTTCTTCCCCCTCCCTCTCCTATTCCTATTCTTATTTTTTACATAGATCCATTTTCAATTAACTCTATAAGCATAAGATTAACTCTGTACTAAGTAAGGAGTTCAACAAATAGTTCAGCATACTGCCTTCCACAGTGGCTGTGCCAGTTTACACTCCCACCAACAGTGGATTAGGGTACTTTTTTCTCCTCATTCTTTCCAGCATTTCTTGTTTGTTGATTTCTGTATGAAAACCATTTGAAACTGGGTGTGGTGAAACCTCATTGTCGTTTTGATTTGCATTTTGATCATGGCTAGTGATCCTGAACATTTTTTTTTTATTTATTTATTTTTTTATTTTTTGACAGGCAGAGTGGACAGTGAGAGAGAGAGACAGAGAGAAAGGTCTTCCTTTGCCGTTGGTTCACCCTCCAATGGCCGCCGCGGCCGGCGCGCTGCGGCCGGCGCACCACGCTGATCTGATGGCAGGAGCCAGGAGCCAGGTGCTTTTCCTGGTCTCCTATGGGGTGCAGGGCCCAAGCACCTGGGCCATCCTCCACTGCACTCCCTGGCCACAGCAGAGAGCTGGCCTGGAAGAGGGGCAACTGGGACAGAATCCAGCACCCCAACTGGGACTAGAACCCGGTGTGCCGGCGCCGCTAGGCGGAGGATTAGCCTAGTGTGCCGCGGCGCTGGCCGATCCTGAACATTTTTTCATGTGTCCGTTGGCCATTTGGATTTCCCCTTTTGCAAAATGCTCGTTTAAGTCCTTTGCTCATTTCTTAACTGGGTTGTTTGTTTTGTTGTTGTGTTTCTTGAACTATTTACATATTCTGGATATTAATACTTAATCAGTTCCATAGTTTGAAAATAATTTCCTCCATTCTTCCAGTTTCCTCTTCACTTTGCTGAATGTATCTTTTGCAGTGCAGAAGCTTCTAACTTGTTGTAATCCCAGTTATCAGTGTTGGATTTGATTGCCTGTGCCTCTGGGGTGTTTTCCAAAAACGCTTTGTGTGTGTGCCAATGTTTTGCAGGGTTTCCTCAATGTTTTATAATAATACGAGGATGTCAGGTCATCGAGTTAGGTCTTTGATCCATTTTGAGTGGATGTTGGTGTAACACATAAGGTAGGGATGTTGTTTCATACTTCTGCAAGCGTAGATCCAGTTTCACAGCACCATTTGTTGAAGAGACTTTCCTTCCTCCAGGGATTAATTTTAGCTCCTTGGTCAAACGTACGTTGGTTGTGGATGTGTGGGTTGATTTCTGGAGTTTCTATTCTGTTCCATTGTTCTATCCATCTGTTTTTGTACCAGTACCAGGCTGTTTTGATTATCACTGTCCTGTAGTATGTCTTAAAATCTGGTATTGTGCGCTTTGCTTATATTATGTTATTTATTTTTTTCAAGATGATTGATTTTTGTTTTATGCTTCTTTTCTGATTCAAGTTTCATGAGGTATAATTTATGTGCAATAAAATGGAATCCATGTTAAAAATTCTATTTGATGAGTTTTGACAGATGTGAAGTCTGTTTTCACTACCACTAACTGGGTACGGAAACTTTCTCTGTCTTCTAAAAGTTTTCTTGTGACGTTTTTGCACAATTTCAATTTCTCCCTCCCTTTATTTTAAAATTATTTTATAATAGATTCAATATAGTTCCAGATCAAATTCTACGAATATAATGATATTCCTTTCTTTCTTCCCTGCCTCCCAACCTTCCTTCCTCGTAGCCCTACCCAGCCAGTGATCTGTTTTCTGTCACTAAAGATAAATTGGATTTCTTCTAGAATGTCATACAAATGAAATCGTAGTGTGTACATTTTGTGTGTGACTTCCTTTATTCAGAATAATGTTTGAAAATAAATTAAAAAGAAAATGCATACATACATGCACATATTGCATTAATTTGTATACAATTTCTGGGTTCTTCATTCTTCCTTTATCTGAGTTACTATGTGGTGTTTCTCTTTTCAGTCCTCCAAGTTTTCTTTCAGTGTACATATGCTAATAACTTATTTTGAAAGCAAATAAATTATTCAGCTTTAGTTTTTATGATGAGTACTTTTGCCCCATATAGATTCTTGGCTGAAAAATTTTTTTCTCAAGCCATTCTGATATTTTCTTATACTTAAAACATTTTTCACTTGATTTTATTTTATTTGAAATGCAGAGAGAAACACAGAAAGAGAGGTCACCCATTTGTTGTTTGATTCCCTAAATTCCTGCAATAGACAGGATGGGGCCAGGCCAAAGCCAAGATGCCTGAATTCAGTCCTTAATTGTTTTATAAAATATGTAATTTATAAATATTTTCTGTTAGTCTATGGCTTGTGTTTTATTCTTTTAACATTGTCACTTGTAGAGCAAGTTTTAATTTGTAATGATTTCTTAATTTGCTTATTTTTTTGTGAATATTGTTTTCAGTGTCATATAAAATTATTTATTACCACACACAAGGTAAGATATTCTGTTCACTTCTATGATTATATTAATTCTAGAAATATCTTTAAATATATTTCATTTTCATGGCAAGTCAGAGGGAAGGGTGATAGAAAGTTTACATCCACTGTTTTACTCCCCAAATGTCTGCAATACCAAAGCTAGTTCTGGCCAAAACCAGGAACTAGAAACTTAATCCTGGTCTTCCACATCGGTGACAGGGACCCAAGTACACAATTCATTATCTGCTGCCTTCCTAAGGTATGGGTAAGAAAGAAGCTGTGATAAGAGGTGGAGCTGGGACTTGAATCAGGCTCTTTGATATGGGATGTGAGCATCCAAAGAAATGGCTTACCATTTGCTCCTTAATTCTAGAATGTCTGTAGTTTTACTTGTGTGTATATGTTTATATCAATGATCTATAATGAGTCAATTGAAAGATAAAGAATAAGGTATATATTGACATTCTTTTTGGATAAAGCTTTCATATATCCCAGCTGTAATTATTGAAAACACATTTCCATTTTTATTAGTTCCCTTTGACCTTTCTCAAAAGTCTGTTGATATTCATGAGTCTCTTTCTAGGTTTTCTATTCTAATCTGTTCCTGTATTTTCATCAATACCACACTACTTTACTTTAGCTTTGGTAAGTCTACTCAGGAGTATGAGTTTTCTCATTTTGTTATGTTTAAGGCTTATTTAATTAGTTTCCTTCATCATTCAATATGAATTTTAGAAATCAACCTGCCAAAATATACATGAAGTATTACTGTCATTTTGGTTGTGATGCATTCACTTTCTAGTTCAGTATGTACAGATTAGTTATATATTGAGATTGAATTTCCCAATCCATGTGCCGCTCTAGTTCTCATTTACTTAGATCATGGAAGACATGATGTCTTCCATTACGAGGATTTTGTAGTTTTCGGTAGATAGTGATGGTTGATTTCATGTATTGATTCGGCTGGCCCACAGAATCCAGATAGTTGGTAAAACATGAATCTGTCACTGTAAAAGTATGTTGTATGAGATTAGCATTCAAATCAGTATACCCTGCATAATGTTGCTTGGCATTCTTTTAAATCCATAAGAAAAAAAAATGACTGAGCTTGCCCAATTAAATGGGAAATGTGTCTGGAGACTGACTTCAAACTTGAGCTGCAACATCAGGAGTTTCCTGGGTTTCCAGCTTGCCATCCTCCCCTGCAGATGTTGGATTTGCCAGCTTCCAGAGTCATGTAAGTGAATTCCATAAAATCAGTCATACTCTTTCTCTCTCTCTCACACACACACACACATACACCCTCCCCATTGCTGTCTCTTGCTCAATGTCTCTCACAATACACACACACACACACACACATTCACACACATCCTCTAATCCTATTGAGACTATTTCTTTGGAGAACCCTCACTAATGCACAGATCTTGTATATATTTGTTAAATTAGTTTGTAAGTATTTTTAATGGGATTTCAGAATTTTAACTTTCAACTTTTGTTGATGGTATATAGATATTCAAGTCACTTTGATGAATAACCTTCATATTGCAATCTGCTAAACTTGTGTAATAGTACTAGGATCCTTCTTTTTAGATTCTTTGGTGGCATTTTCTCCATAGATAATTGTATTATGTTTAGATTGAAGCAGCTTTTTTCCTCCATCTCTTACTATATGTCTTTTGTTTCTTTTTCTTTTCACTTACTGAGTAGATTTCTACTGTAACAAGAATGAGTGTAGTGACGGAAGACAGTTTTAGTTTACCTTATTTGAGGGAGAAAATCCAGTTTCTCATCATTTGGCACAATGTAATAAGCAGATTTCTCACATTCCC
The DNA here is from genome assembly GCF_051225735.1 of Oryctolagus cuniculus. NCBI lineage: Eukaryota > Metazoa > Chordata > Mammalia > Lagomorpha > Leporidae > Oryctolagus > Oryctolagus cuniculus. The sequence continues at coordinate 40,042,655 of NC_142868.1, read as the reverse complement.
TTTTTTAGATTAAGGAAGTTGCCCCTCTTCCTAGTTCTCTGAAAGTTATTTTTATCATAGGTGGTTGTTAAATTTGATTGAATGCCTTTTTGATATCTAATGAGATGGAGATATTTTCTCATTTAGTCTCTGCTATGGGTTTGATTAAGTCACCCCAAATTAATTTGTTAGGAACTAATTCCTAATGTAGCAGTTTTGAGAAGAGGGGACTTTTTTTTTTAACTTTTATTTAACAAATATAAATTTCCATAGTACAACTTATGTATTACAATGGCTTTTCCCCCCCCATAACTTCCCTCCCACCTGCAACCCTCCCATCTCCCGTTCACTCTCCCATTCCATTCACATCAAGAGTCATTTTCAATTATTTTTATATACAGAATATCAATTTAATATAGATTAAGTAAAGATTTCAACAGTTTGCACCCTCACAGAACATAAAGTGTAAAATACTGTTTGAGTACTAGTTATAGCATTAATTCACATTGAACAACACATTAGGGACAGAGATCCTACATGAGGAGTAAGTGCACAGTGAATCCTGTTGATTTAACACACACACACACACACACACAAAACTGTTTGAAAACAAGTTTTACAGTTAATTCTCATAATACAACTCATTGAGTACAGAAGTCCTGCATGGGAAATAAGTGTTCAGTGAATCCTATTGTTTAATAATCAACACTCTTATGTATGATGCCAGTGATCACCAAAGGCTCTTGACATTAGCTGCCAAGGCTATGGAAGCATTTTGAATCCACAATCTCTGTCAGTTTTTAGACAAGGCCATAAGCAAAGTAGAAGTGCTTTCCTCCCTTCAGAAAAAAGGTACCTCCTTCTTTGATGGCCACTTCTGGGGTCCCTCTCTCAGAGACCCATCATGTAGGACATTTTTTTTTTTGCCACAGTAGCTTCACTTTCCATGCCTGAAATGCTCTCATTAGCATTTCAGCCAGACCAGAATGCCTTAGGGCTGATTCTTTGAGCTTGCTATGGGGACTGCTTCCCATGTTGGAATATTCTCTCCTTTTTAATTCTATTATTATTAGCATTTGATCTTATTTATATGATCCCTCTAACACTTAATCCTGTCTATATGATCACTTTACACTCAATAGGGTCACTTTAACACTTAAGGTGACATTTTTACCATCCAACTTAATGGGATTTGGGGTTCCATGGAAAATTTTTAAACTGTTCCCTTAGAAGTAATTCCATAGGAATGCATGCAAAACTATACAGCTTTACAGTTACAAGTTTCTGATCTGTGATAACTAATAGAGCACCTAAAAGGAAATCTGTAGAAGTGAAATTGACACTTGGAGAAACAATGACTTTAACAGCCCTTTTTTTGACTGTCAAGGAACAGTTTTTTTCTCTTCTTCATACAATATTTTGGACTTCATATAATATGTTGTACTCTTTACCTAACATAGAGTTAATCATATGTGCATAAAATCAACTGAATATAGATCTCAGTAAAAAATAAGAGTGGGAATAGGAGAGGGAGAGGAAGTTTGTAAACATTCCTATTCTTAAGAGATATTTATGTGAGATTGAAAAGGCTATAACAGTTCCATCTTAACTGTTGTTTTACATTGTATACATTTCTCTAACTTTTTAGTTTTAACCTATCTAAGATTTTATATGTAAAGTGGTATTTTGTAGACTGCAAATAGTTTGGTACTGCTTTTTTAAATCCAGTATGATCATTTCTATTAATTAATAATGCATAGATTTTAAATAGTTGGATTAAAATCTGCCACCTTTCTGTTTTCTAATTATTGAATTTATTCTTTGTCTCATTTAATATTTTGTCTATACCCCTTATTTGTGTCTGTCCAGCTTTTTAAATTTTTTGATGATTATATTAGAAAATATAATATACATTTTAGAATACTTTGTTTTAAATATAGTATACCACTTCGTGAGTAGTGTGGATCTCAAAACAATGCATTCACAGTTCCCCCCCTTCATCCTTTGTGCCATTTTATCAACCATTTCACTTGTACGTGTATTATATCACACCATGTTATCAACATCATTGATATGATTCATTATATTTTAAAGATAATAAAATTGGATTGGAGTGATTGACGTTGTGGCGTAGCTGGCAAAGCAGCTTTGTATGATGCCAGCATACCATATGGATGCTGGTTCCTATCCCAGCTGTTCTGTTTCTGATACAGCTTCCTGCTAATGGCCTAGGAAAAGCAGCAGAAGATGACCCTAAATGTTTTGCCCCTGCCACACACAGGGAGACCTGCATGGAATTACTGGCTCTGGGCTTTGACCTGGTCCAGCTGCAGCCATTGTGCCTACCTTAGAAATCCAGTGGGTGGAAGATAATCTCTCACTCATTCTCTGTTTCTCCGTGTTTCCCTTTAACTCTGACTTTTGAGTAAAATAAATCTTTAAAAGAAAACTTGGGTCTGACATTTGGTACAACACTGCCGTCTGCAGCGCCAGCATCCCATATGGACACTGGTTGTAGTCCCAGCTGCTCCACTTCTGATCCAGCTCCTTGCTTATGTGCCTGGGAAAGCAGCAGAAGATAGTCCAAGTGCTTGGGCCTTTAAACCCGTGTGAGAGACCGGGATGAATCTCCTGGCTGCTGACTTTGGGCTGGCCAAGCCCTGGCCTTTGCAGCCATTTGGGAAGCGAACCAGGGGAAGGAAGATATCTTTCTCGGTGTCTCCTCTTTGTCTCTCTCTCTCTTGCCCTATAATTCTGACTTTCAAATATATAAATAAATCTTTTTTAAAAAAGAAAGGATACTGAATGGGAACTACATTCCATTTATTCAATTTCTAATATTTTTCTATGTGTAGAACCATTTTTCTAACATATTACATGTCTGATTTCTGATGGTAAATTCACCTGTTATTATTACTTATGTTCTTCTGCAAGATAGTGTGTCCTGTTTTCTGGCTGTCTTTAAGATTTTAGTGTTTGTTTTTTGTTTTTAGCAGTTTGGAAAGTCCCATTTTTTGTATTTCTCTTGGTTGGTGTGCATGCTTTTTGAATCTGAATTTTCTTTCTTTCCTTTTATTTTCTCTGCTATTATTTCTTCAAAAATTTTCTCCTTTTTTTTTTAAAGAGAAAAACAGGATTTATTTCTGTTGGAAACCTCCTGCCAAAGTGGCCAGGAGGGGGATTCCAAGAGAGCAAGACCCAAAGAGGCTTTTGGTAATGGGGTTTTTAAGCACAGCTTTGGGAAATAAAACTGTCAAGTGGTACCAAATGGGGACAAACCCATCAAGACCTGATTTGTAATCTTATTTGCCCTGTCTGGCTTGCTCATAATAAAACAAAAGAACCATCAGAAGGGTGGGATATGTAACTTCTTTAACAGTAACCTGGAAACTATTCAATAATATTGGAAGCTCCCAAAGAGTGGGGTAAGCATTTTTGACACTTCTAAAGATAACTTTTTGGGGAAGCAAGCATGTTGCACCCTCGGTTTCCACCGGGACCAACCTGACTGCCTATTGACCCATCTGACTCCTCACGTACCCTCCCCCCTTAAAAATAGACCCTAACTTTATGGCACAGTGGCTGCTTTGGGTTCTTCAAGCTGAGTAGGGGTAGAGTAGGGACCAGCAGGGTTCCCACAGGAGGTGGCTTCTTTAGGGTACACAGTGCCAGCTTGCAGAAACAGCTCCCATCTGACATTTCACATACATGACCATCTAGAAGTTTATTGTTTCAAGTCTGGAGAAAATGAATATAAGAAGCAGATTAAATGTACAGGGTCTGAAACAGAGGTCAGAGTCATTATCAGAGGACCTAAGAAAGGCACTGTCCAAACCATGAAGAAGTTTTCCCATTGAGAGACAGATAGAAACTGACAGAAGGGGCTTGATAATAATTATGTAGGCATTAAGGCCTGACTGGGTTTATATGAGGTCCAGATCTGTCTCTTCACATGGAGTACTGAAAGAAACATCACAGGGGAGGTGTGAATCTCCTTAGGCAAGGTGCCCTGTTGACTTCTATTACCTAGATGGCCTGAGAGGAGAACTGGCCTTAATAGAAGACAAGTGGGATCTTTAAAAAAGGAAATTTACAGTTCTGCCTTGCAGTGTTACTGACCCTTGGCCATCCCTTCAATAGTGGTGGTTACTTTGGAAGCTGGGCAGAGTGAAGGTCTTTTCTGCTTAGAGCCAACAAGCACTGTCGCTCTGACCTGGGAGTCCTTTGACTCCTGGGCAGGTCCATGTCCTGTGAATCAGCTCTTGACAGGGCTCTTCAGAGGCTGCCTTCTGTCATGATTGCTATCTGTATGAAGCTCTGGCATGCCACATTGAAAACCAGTGCCATTTTGTGGTGGACTGGCTTGTTGGGTCTCCTTGATGGCAGATCACTGTGTAAAGCTGTTATTAATTGGCCTGCCATCTACCCTTACATTGCTTCTGCTTCCTAGCTTATTCCTTTTCCTCCTGGTTTCTGCTAGACTGAGGAGGCAATCTTTACTGCCAGCCAAGTGGGTGTCTAGTCCCATCCCTAATCTTTGGTGGCCTGAGCTAGAAATCTATAGTCACAGGTATGTTCTGATAGTGGTTTTCTGTGAGGTACACAGTGCCCATGAGGAAAGATATGTCCTCACTTTAAGATCAAACAGATGACCACCTTATGCAAACTGTTTATAAATTTTGAAGTTATAAAATTATTTCTCTCCCTTAGTTTTGGTTTGAAAGGAGAGGTTTTATCTGTTTAGCTTACCCATGGCAAAATAAATCTAGCTGTGATTTAAAAATTTCTTCTATATGTGACCAGATTATTATTACAGAAAAGTGTTAGCCATCCCTTTTGTAAAGTCTGAAGATCAAACTATACATCCTGATGGAGAGTTCTTCATAATAGAATCAGTTTTCCATCTTGAAGAGAATAGAGGGGAAATAAGGGAACAAGTCAGATTTCATACTTTAACACTTTGAGCTTTCAGAAGTATGTTAAATATTTCTGGTTGAATCATCTCACCAGCTTTATATGGCAAATGATATTTTATGTCCAGGTAAGGGAATGTTGGTCCTGTTTCAACCTGCAGGCATCTCTTTCTCCACATTTGGATTAGGTATTTGTATTGAGACCTCAGTTCTCCCATTGGTTTAAGAAAATTGTTCATTTCCTGTTTTATTGCTTGTTTTTATTATTCAATGGTAGGAGTGGGGCTCTTTCCAATAATAGGTGAGATATTCTTTTTGTTATATTGGTATATTCAATTATATAATACTTTATGTCTGCATACACAAACAGATTTAGAATATGAGCTTTAGCAGTCCTGTGAAATAAGTTGGGTAGTATCATTTGTTTTTCTCTAAGGATTTATGCACTGGATTTCCTTCTTTGAAAATCTGAGAGAATTGTGAAAACAAGTAAATCTTTTTTATGTTTTAATAAGGGAAAATATCAGTTTGCAGGGTTATAGAGAGAGAGGGAGGGAGAGACAGAGAGAGGTCTTCATCTGCTTTTTCATTCCCCAAATGGCCAATGGCTGAGGTTGGGACAGGCCAGAGCCAGCAGCCAGGAGCTTCATCTGAGTCTCCTGCGTGGGTGCAGGGTCCCAAGCACTTGTGGCATCCTCTGCTGCTTTCCCATGTACATTAGCAGGGAGCTGGATCAGAAGTGGAGCAGGTGGGACTTGAACCGGTGCCCATATGAGATGTCAATGCTGCAAGCGGTGGCTTAACTTGCTATGCCACAATTCTGGCTTAAACTTAATAGTTTTTTTAACCTACTTGATTTTTCTGTTTCTATGTTAAGTGTTTGTGCTGTTGTTAGTTTTCTGCCCATGAGAACACGGAAACCTTTATCCAGGTTATGAGAAGGAGAAACAGTACTCACAGAAAGATTTCTTTCCTATTCAGGACCCCATAGCCCATGCATGCCTTTACCCCTCTATATTTTCTTTTGTATCCTCCAAGTTTCCTCATAATCTTTATATTGATTTCTTGGTTCTTTCCATGTACTCTCTCACTTTTGACATACACCATGTTGGTTTCAGGGAAAGATCTGATTCATGTAAGTGGCCTCTGCTAAACCAACAAAAACTACCATGATTTCTAATAAAAATAATTAAATGAACTGAGTACCTAAGGTGTAGTAATCAACTGAGCTATTTTGGAAGTGTGAAAGTCATTTGAGGTGAATTTCCTGGGCTTATTTTACATTGTAGGTAATCAGCAGATATTTCTTAATATCCCACTAGAATTGAGGTCTTTGACATTGATAATAAGTATTTGTGACCGAGATTATTCAATTTATACATTTGACCTATCCTAAAGAGTTTATCCATCTACAGCCTTTATCCTATTTCATTCTTCACACAGTGTGGTAGAGGTACTGTCATTCATACTTTGAAGATTAGGAAATTTGCTGCCCAGATGGATTAAATGTTAGGCTTAATATAAACAAGTAAGTGGTAGAGTTAATCATAGTCCAAATCTAGTTCTTGTGTCACCCAGCATACTACTGCTTGGAGTCAATTCTTCTTTGCTTATCATGTTGTATACTAATTTATGCCACTGCAAATGCGGATTACAACATTCCATTATAAATATATTTAATTATAGTTTGAGATTCATTGAAAACTTCAGAGACTCTTGCTGCCAAATGTACTTATGTTTTCTTCTGGAAAAGTAATTTTACCCGGAAGGAATTATCTAGGCTATTTAACAATATTTTCTAGTGAAAGTGACTGATCCCTCTCTTGTACATCTTTAAAAGAGCCTGTCGTGATGTTTATGTCATGATTTTCTATTAAATATATATGATGCCTTGTCAAAAATAATTAATTGAAAATGTGTATTTGAGTTGAATTCAGAACAGAAGAGCTTTAACTAAAATCAGATAGGAAATTCAGTGGTATTTTTAAGGAAACACAAAAAGCAGTGGTTCTGACTTTAATTTGCATAAAACCTGCTTGAACAACTTATTAAAATTTAGATGCTCAGATTCAACTGTAGAAAATCTGGTTAGCTTTCTGTAAAGAAATATTTATGTAATTTTTAAACTATTACCTTAGATTGGACTCCATTTTTTGTGTTACATTGCCTAAATGCTGTAATATCTTAACAATTAAGCAAGTATTAGTTTATATAGAGTGTTACTTCAGTCGGAATTCCTAGCATACTGTATTGACTCTGAAGAAGTGATGGAATTGCTCACTAGAATGAGAACAGGTAATTAATCGAAAGGTCTAAAATAATTATGTGATCACTATATTTTAATGACTTTCCTACCTGTGATTTCACAGCTCCTTAAGATGGGGTGTAGTTTGCTGCTCTCCATGCAGCTTTTAGGCTGGGTACTTAATGCAAATGGTAAAACAAATAAATGAGGTATGACCTTGAAGTGGTACCAACACAGATGGGTTTGCTGAATGAGACTGAATTGGGAAGTACTCCAAATTAAATCTATTATCATTTTCTATTTTTTTTTCTGTGAAAAGTTGTCATTTAATGATCCTTATTAGACAATAAAACTGTATCACTTGCTGGGGCTAGCATTGTGGTAACAGCGGGTTAAGCTATTGCTTGTGGTGCCAACATCTGATATCAAAGCTCTGGTTTGAGTCCCAGCTGTTCTGCTTCTAATCCAGCTGAATACTAAGCAGCAGAAGATGGCCCAAGTACTTAGGTCCATGCCACATGTTTCAGAGATATGGATAGAGTTCCTAGTTCCTGGCTTCAGCCTGGCCCAGCCCCAACTCCTGCATCCATGAGGAGAATGACCGGGGAGGAAAGATCCTCTCTGCTTGTCCATCTCGCCCCTTCTCCTGTTCTCCCTGTCTCCTTCTCTCTCTCTCTATCACCTCCTCCCTTCCCCCTCCCCCTCTCCTGCTTCCTCTGCCTTTACTTCTCTCTGTCACACTGTCTTTAAAATAAATAATAGAATTTTAAAAAGTCTCTCATTTGTTACCAAAGAGATAACATGGTTAAAATTGAAAATTAAAAAGCTTTATTTATAAAATGGCAAAATTTGAAGTGATTGTGGATATGCAAGAGTGACTCTAAAACATTTTGTTCATTTATTTTATAATGCATACAAACTAGTCATTGCACCTGAAGTGTGTGATGACTGGATATACACAGTAATAGGTAGAAAGCATGATCCCTTCATTATTGAAACTTACCTTGCTTGCAGAAGAAAGCCAGATGAGTAATTAAAACAAAGTCTGTGCTGTCTACAATACTGGCATGTATGAAGTGGTTAGCAGAGAAGTGTGTTAAATAAATAAGATGTGCCATCTGTACATGCAGATGATTACTCATATCTATATATGCTAAAGGTCATTTACAGTGAATGAGCATATTTTTGTGTACTTACTTGCCTTTGAATTACACCAAAAGATGAGGTCCAAACATCTGTCTTCTGCACTCGTATATTTAAAAAGTTTACTGCAGAACTCTGAACAGTGAACTTCTACAAAAGACATTGACAAACTGACCCTGCCACCTCCTGCTAGATATGCATACAATTAATAAGACAGAAAATTCAATAAAGGTCACTGAGTGCATACAGGGGCACCAAATAATTAGGAATTAACTTACAGTTTTGTCTTTACCCAGCTATTTCTGATGGTGTGGATGCCAGTGTACTTACCCTTTGTAAAATGCATATTAGGACTTCCTGGAAGCCTCTGCATAGTATTTTAAGAAAAAATATCTATTTTTCAATGTTGCATATTTCTGAAATCTAAATTTCTAATGAGTTCTTTTCTGTATTCTGAAAAAAATGTGTGGGTTCAAAGATTTATTCATACATCTCTACAAAGCGAGTTCTGAAACTGGGAGAAAAGACATATTTGAAAAGGGTCTCAGTAGGGTGACCCTCTAACTCTTCTCAATAGCAAAGCTCTAACCTACTGAGATGATTAAGGAATTTGGTCTTCTTTAAGCTGCCCCAGTTTGAAGCTTTATCCCCATCTCCTGGCTTTCTTTCAATATCATTGAACCTGACTCTACAACCAAACTGTAAGCCTCTTTTGGCTGCATTTGGTTTAATTTTATATTTCCTCAAGAGGAGGAATTATTTGTGAAAGTTTTATTTATTCTGTCACCTAAGATTAAGCCTTTGATTATGTAATTATTCTGTGTTTAGAACTTATAGCTATGTAACAAATTAATGGTGCCAAATTAAAGAATGTAAGAAGTAGGAAAAGGGAGTCCTGAGAAAATGTCAGTATCTGCATTTATTTTGCATGATACATTGAAGAGATCATAGTGTTGGAGGACTAAGGGACTGAAATGTGAACCTTGGCTTGGCTGTTGCCCTTGTAGCTGCACTTCAACTCCAGCCCCTCCCCAAATCAGTTTCCTCAGTAGAAAGGTGGTAATAATTCTGGCTATATCACAAATCATTGTTAGAGTGGAATAAAAGAACCGATACAATTATCCTAGTGCCTACCTACCTCCTAGTAAACATAAGTGTTTTCTCTTTACTAATTTTTCCTATTGTCCATCCATGTATAGGTTAAACATAACAGGCTGGCAAAGAATAGTAATATATCATTTGTTAACCAGTTAATCAGAATCTGAATAATTGTGGATCAAAATTTACTTGCTCACCCTCAGTTACATCTCTTTCCCTTTCATCTTGTCTCTCTTGAAAAATTTCCCACACTAGACTGACCAGCTATATGAAAACACTGAGTAAGACTGAATCATTCTTTTGGTTCATACAATATCTGTAAAGGCAAAATAGGGCAAAATCCTGAGCATTATTGACCACTTTAAAAACAAAACAAAGCAAAACAAACAAACAAAAAACTTTGGACCCTGTTATCACAAATAAGCTACAAAGCCTTCAATGTATTCTCTCAATCAGTACGTTGTGACAGTGCAGCAATGCTCACTACCTTGTTTCTTCTAGGTTTAGATATAATTTGTACACAGCCTGATCGACAGGGAAAATGAATCAGTGGGACATGTAATATGCTTCAAGTCATTCCTATAGAATTTTATAATTTGAAGCAGGTTTTTCTGCCTATGGAAAAATGTCCTAAAATAATATATTTTGAAATAAAATAATTTTTGGAAATTGATATTTCATCATTCAAAATCCCACTATGTACAAGGTATTTTTCCAAGAATTGCTGAGGATTAGAAAATATTCAGGCACAAGTAATGACTCCAGCTTGATAACAATGTAGTAACTGATAACTATTAAACATTTACAATATAGGATATATTATTTTTAAGAATAACATACTGTGAAAATTTTGAGAAGAATTTGATTACTTCAACTTAGGTTGAAGAAAAGGCAGACTTTGAAAGGTTGGAGACTTTTTAGTGGCTATTAGAGTTTAGAATATACAGAAAGAGGAACTAAGAAAAGAAAGGATGTTCAAACAGAAGGAACCACATAAGCCACATGGTAGAGACCAGTAATGATGAAGAAGATTCGTAATGGAAATAAATTCAATATGCAAGAAGTATAGGAAGAATAAAAATTAAATTTAATGTTTAATTAAGGGTATTGAATACAAAGCTACAATTTATTTAATTCACATGTATTCTAGAATACTGATACTACATCTTAAAATAGCCCTTTAGTTAATCAATTTATTTTCTTTTATGCCTAAGCAAGTGATGTGCCATTCTGCAGCTGAGCTGCTGCTTTGCCTTTGCCCCTAAAACCAAGCTGCCTCTGAGTTGCTGTATCTCCAGCTTAGTTGCTGATGCATCCTCTACTTATGGCTGAGATGAAATTGTGGCCTACTCCTGGGGACACAGGGCCTTGAAATGTCATCCCTCCCTCCCCAACACAGTAGTCAAGATAACACTCTGCTCTCCAGCGACCTCGGCGATCCTTCACACTGGAGCAGGTACACTGCCTGGAAACACAGCTGAAGCAGTGCCCTGCGCCTGGGGACCTCAGGCATTCAGTATATAAGAGACATCCCCTCATTGCCTTCCTTATTCCACAGTTGAGGCAGCATCCTTACTCCCCAGGATGCTGAGCCTCTGGTACACTGGAGCAGGTGTACCTCCTAGCACCACAGCTGACATAGTGCCTCACTCCAGGGATCCAGAAGCCCTATTAACCCATGCATTTGAGCTTTGTGTGGCTGAGCAAATGGGATGCCTCAATTCCTAGGGAATTAAGAGTTTTTGCTGAGATGTGCCACCAGACCCTCCAGACCAGATAGCCAACAGTGTGCTGCTTACCTGGAACTAGACTATCCCTGCAGGCCTAGCTACTAAGTCACCTTGCCTGTCTTAGGACTTGAGTCACCGTACTGCTCCCTAAACCCAGGATCCCACCATAGTACCTTGTCATTCCTGGGTTCTGGCCTTCACAGAGCCTGAACTATTGTTGTGCTCTGATATCCTCATGTGTTGATATACCACATAGCACCCTGTGCATGCTATTTAATTCCACATATTTGTGTATTTTCAAAAGTTTCTCCTGTTATTATTTCTGGATTCATAACACTGTATTCTGAAACAATAACAGGTATAATTTCAATCATCCTAAATTCCTTAAAACTAGTTTTGTGGTCTAACATAAGATCTCTCCTTGGAAATATTGTATGTATGCTGGAGAAAAATGTGTATTCTGATGATGCAGAGTTTTGTACTTGTCTCTTAAGCCCATTTGGTATAAAGTATAATTAATTTAAAGTGGTTTATTATTAATTTTCTGATTATCTATTCACTGACAATAGTGGGAAAATGAAGTCTCCTACTTTTATTGTATTGTTATTTTGTACCTCATGTCCATTAACATTTGCTTTGTGAATTAGGTACTCCAACATTCAGCATATTAACATTTTCAATGGTCAGAATTAGTCCCTTTACCTCTATATAATGGCATTCTTTGTCTTGCTATAATTTTTCATTTAAAGTCTATTTTAATAGATATCAAATATAGCCAACCTTGTTTGTTCTCTTTTGGCTATAATTTGCAAGGTCTATCTTCATTCATTATTTTACTTTCAGGCTATGCATATCCTTAAGGCCTAAGTGGGTGTTTTCTTAACAGAATGCAGTTGGATCTTGTTCATTATACATTCATTAACTCTGACTTTTGAATACAAAATTTAACCCATTACATGAAAGGTTATTATTGATAGATGAGGTCTTATTATCATTGTTATTTACTCATTGTTTCTTGATTCATTTGTTCCTTTCTTCCTCTTCTGTTGACTATAGATGTGTGATTTGATTCTTCTGCAGTGGTATATTTTGATTCCTTTCTCTGCATTGTTTGCATATATGCTACAGTGTTTTGTTTTGCTTTGTGCTCATCATAAAATTTATGTGAACAGAATTATAGGAAAAATGTAATTTAAGCTGGTAACTTCTGCCATATATAAAAACCTCAAAATTGTTAACCTCTTCCCACAAGCTATGATTTTAATATTAACAATTTACATCTTTTTATATTGTATATCCATAATATATTTATGTTTTAGTTATTGTTGTTCAGTTTTACTTTTTAGCTTTATCCTAGAGATAAGTATGACTTATACACCACTGTTATAGTATGTAAGTATTATTTGACTATGTAATTACTTGTACCAGTGAGTTCCACATGTATTCATCATAGTAATTAACATCCTTTCATTTCCACTTAAATAAATCCCTCAAATATATCTTGGAAGAAAGGTCTAATGGTAATAAATTCAGTCAGATACTGCCTCACTTGGAAAGACTGTATTTCTCCTTCATTTTTGAAGGACAGTTTTTCTAGGTATAATAGTCTTGACTGGCAGTGTCTTTACTTTGATGATTTTGAATATATCACCCCATTCTTTCCTGGACTGCAATGCTTCTGTTGAGAAATCTCTTGTCTACTGGGGACTTCCTTATATGTTAAATGATGATTTTCACATGACCCTTCACACACAACACACACTTTTTTTTTCTATTTTAAAATATTCTTTGACTTTAGACAAACTGTAGAGGACTGCTTTTCATTGAATCCATATGGAGACTGGGCTTCATGGATCAGAACATTCATATCTCTCCCAACACTGGGGAAGTTTTCAGTAAGTATGAAACAAGCTTTCTATTCCTCTTAATCCTTCTTCTCCTTCTGAAACTACTATAATAAAAAATGTTCCTTAATGGTTTCCCAAAAATCCCATAGGCTGTCTTGCCTGTTTTTCATTCATTTTCCTTGCTTTCTCATCTGATTCTTTTTTTTAACTTTTATTTAGCAAATATAAATTTCCAAAGTACAATTTATGGATTACAATGGCCTCCCCCCTCCACTTCCATCCCACCCACAATCCTGCCCTTTCCCACTCCCTCTCCCCTTCCATTCACATCAAGATTGATTTTCGATTCTCTTTATATACAGAAGATCAATTTAGTATAGATTAAGTAAAGATTTCAACAGTTTGCACCCACACAGAACATAAAGTGTAAAATACTGTTTGAGAACTAGTTATAGCATTAATTCACATTGAACAACACATTAGGGACAAAGATCCTACATGAGGAGTATGTGCACAGTGACTCCTGTTGTTGACTTAACAAATTGACACTCTTGTTTATGGCATCAGTAATCACCCTAAGCTCTTGTCATGAGTTGCCAACGCTGTGGAAACTTTTGAGTTCACAGACATCGATCTTACTTAGACAAGGTCATAGTCAAAGTGGAGGTTCACTCCTCCTTTCAGGGAAAAGTACCTCCTTCTTTGATGGCCCGTTCTTTCTACTGGGATCTCACTCGCAGATATCTTTCATTTAGGTCCCCCCCTTTTTTTTTTCCAGAGTGTCTTGGAACAGATCCGAATGCCTTAAGGACTGATTCTGAGGCCAGAGTGCTGTTTAGGACATCTGCCATTCTATGAGTCTGCTGTGTATCCCACTTCCCATGTTGGATCATTCTCTCCCTTTTTTATTCTATCTGTTAGTATTCACAGACACTAGTCTTGTTTGTGTGATCCCTTTGACTCTTAGACCTACCAGTGTGATTGATTGTGAACTGAAATTGATCACTTAGACTAGTGAGATGGCATTGGTACATGCAGTCTTGAAGGGAATGAATTGGAATCCCCCTGGCACATTTCTAACTCCACCATTTAGGGCAAGTCTGATTGAGCATGTCCCAAATTGTAAAATTTTCTTGTTCAATTTACCAAAATTGGGCCTGAATTTACTGTTTTTTTTTTTTTTTCTGCTTTCTAAGAGACAAAGCTGCCTCTGAACAAAGTCAGGTAGTTACTACAGCTAATCCTGCCACCACAGATTTTAAAAATTAGAATGAGACTTTCTAGAGTTATCTTCCCTAACTAATCTTACATTTGTGCTACCGCTTAAGTCTCTATTTGAAGAACAGCAGCAATATACTCTATTCAAGAATAATTAACAATGCTGCATGTTAAAGGAATACTATGTCACAACAGTTGCCTGTGTTTAAGAAACTAGGTAGGTGCCAAAACTGTGGCACAGTGCATTAACGCCCTGGCCTGAAGCACCAGCATCCCATATGGGTGCCAGTTCATGTCCTGGCTGCTCCACTTCTGATCCAGCTCTCTGCTATGGCCTGGAAAAGCAGTAGAAGATGGCCCAAGTCCTTGGACTCCTCCACCTGCGTGGGATACCCAAAGAAGTTCCTGGCTCCTAGCTTCAGATCGGCACAGCTCCAGCTGTTGCATCCATCTGTGGAGTAAACCACTGGATGGAAGACCTCTCTGTCTTACTTTCTCTATGTCTACGTCTACGTCTACATCTATGTGTACGTCTACGTCTACGTCTATGTCTATGTCTATGTCTATGTCTATGTCTGCCTCTGCCTCTGCCTCTGCTTCTAGCTCTACCTCTACATCTCCTCTTTCTGTAACTCTTTCAAATAAATAAATAAATCTTTAATAAAAAGAAACCTAATGATAGGTTACAAAGTTTATTTCATTTTCATTATTTTATCTACGTTATAATTCTGCAAAGTAAATAATAATTCTTATTTCTTTTTCCCTATGGCTAAGACTAGTGAAATGCAAGGTTACATGGATACAAACAAAATTTAGGAATTGAACTCTTATTTCTGAAAACTGAAAAACCTGAAGTTTTAGTTATGAAATTCCCCCATCTCTTATATGTCTTGTTTTTGTCCACTTATTTTCATATAACATCCCCTCTCCATCCATATTGTCAACCAGCTTATGGACTTCCATAGATAAATATGATCTTTGTTCACTTTGGACATCTTAAAGTATCCTCTTAATATTTAGAAACTGGGAAGATACAAACTCTTTGTTAGAAGGTATCTTCAGTGTCTTACTATTATTGTTGTTCACATCTTTTTTTCTTATCCATTATCCTTCTAATTCAGTGCAAAGCATGTATGAATAACTAACATGAAATATATATACACTTTCTTTATCCATGTATCTTTACTTTGCCTCACAGGAAATTCTTGATGGCATAAAACAATCTTTTTGCTATAGAAAAGTTATCTTTTTGCTTGTTTTTTATGTTACATAGGTTCATGGTGACTCAAAATACTCACTAAATATACCCTTAAAATCTTCCAAATTTTATTAATTTATATGGTCCCAAGACTCCATATATTAATACTTCAATTTAATATTTGAAGTCATTATAACCAACAGTGTAACACAACAGTATGGCTCAGGCCTGTCAATGGAAGTGAAAATATTTGTATATTAACCTCATTATAGTATTTCAAATTGGCATAACCAACAAAGTAAAACAATAACAGACATGGCTAAGCCTTCTAAGTAGAAGGGGGAAAAACAACAATGAAGAAAAAAAAAGGAAAACCACCTCACATCGATATCTAATTTTTTGTGTGTTTGTGTGTGTTTTCTGTTTTGTAATAAATGTTGTATTTATGTGGGGTCTACATAAAAGCTCACAGAAATTCATAGTATGAAAAACTGGATGAATTTCAATTTTATACCAAAATCATCCTTGAATTCCATTTTTCCATGATTTTCTTTTTTAATTAAATATTTATTTATTTGAAAAGTAGAGTGACAGGGATAAGAGAGAAAGAGTCTTCCAACCACTGGTTCATCCTCTGAATGGCCACAACAGCTAGGGGTGGGTCAGGCTCAGGTTAGCAACCTGAAACTCCATCTGTTTTCCCCATTGATGTTCTGGGGCCCAAACACTTGCATCATCTTCAACTGTTTATATAGGCACATTAGCAGGGAGCTGCATTGGTGAAGCAGAACTCAAACTGGCACCGTGATATGGAATGTTTGCATCACAAGTGGCAGCTTAACCCATTATGCCATAATACTTAATACCTTGCATTAAGGTACAAAGCATATTACAGAACATTCACAGATAGTAAAATGGTTACAATCATGAATATATCCAACATACACATACATTTTTCCTTCTGTGACAACATCTAAAATCTCTATATTCATTTAACATGAATTTATTGCTCCTCAATTTTTTATTAAGTTTCCACTTGTCAACCTTTGAGGGAGAAGTCCCACACGTAAATGATCTCATTTGCAAATGGGCACACAATTGTCAGTGTGGCTATCAGCCCATTCATTTAGCATGAACTCTGTATGCAGTATAATTTTATTATATATGGTCTTCATGTAATACATTTTTATACTTCTTCATCCTGCGTATCAGTTATTATTTTGACCTTATATCTCCCCATTTTGCCTTCAGCTCCAGTAACCATTAATTGAAAATGAATCTTGGCTGGCGCCGCGGCTCACTAAGGCTAACCCTCCGCCTTGCGGCACCGGCACACCGGGTTCTAGTCCCAGTCGGGGCGCCGGATTCTGTCACGGTTGCCCCTCTTCCAGGCCAGCTCTCTGCTGTGGCCAGGGAGTGCAGTGGAGGATGGCCCAAGTGCTTGGGCCCTGCACCCCATGGGAGACCAGGATAAGTACCTGGCTCCTGTCATTGGATCAGCGCGGTGCGCTGGCCCCAGCGAGCCGGCCACGGCGGCCATTGGAGGGTGAACCAATGGCAAAAGGAAGACCTCTCTCTCTGTTTCTCTCCCTCTCACTGTCCACTCTGCCTGTCAAAAAAATAAATAAATAATAATAAAAATAAAAAAAAAAGAAAATGAATCTTGATGTGAATGGAATGGGAGAGGGAATGGGAGATGGGAGGGGTGCAGGTGGGAGAGAAGTTATGGGGGGGAAGCCACTGTAATCCATAAACTGTACTTTGGAAAATTATATTTACTAAATAAAAGTGTTTATAATAAAAAAAGAAAGATAGCAGGGAAAATATATAACTAATTTGCAAAAAGAAAAAGAAAAAAAAGAAAATTGTGATAATGAAACCACTGGAGACATAGAATGTGTGCAATTCATCTGAGGAGAAAAATAAGTGCTATATTTGTAAATGTTAAACATTTTGGAGAGAATGAAGAAAACATAATGATGGGATTGGTGATCTGAGGTTCTTAAGTAAGCATTGATTCAGGACAGATGAGAGTGTAAAAATGTATTGACTAATGAAATCTTTGATGGAAAAGTGAGAAATATGGCAAGTAGGTCTTGGTAACTAGACAGGAAGCACTAATCAGATTTAGAATTTTAATAACATTAAATAAACTTTTTTAGCATAAGTATATCCCAAATGTTTTTATCTGGCTCCCTGTTTTAGAGTACAGCTTGTTTATAATACATTGCTGGCTTAATTTGTGTGTTTTGGTAGCAATTACTTCATTCTCTATTTCTTATACTACATACAAAATATGTATAAGTATAGAAATAGAGAAATAGAGAATGAAGTAATTGCTACCAAATCTCAAAACAATGGAGACCTCACAGGGCTTTGCCAAGATTGTTAAATCCATAGAATTACAAGACTGAAAGAAATCTTTATATAAGTGCTAGACAGCTCCCTGACTTTAAAAATAAAATATGATAAGTTAACTACTTATCACAGATACTCATTGCTAAGGAAATTTATGGAATCTCTCTCTCTTTCTCTGTATTTATGTATTTATTTGAAAGGCAGAGTTATAGAAAGAGGGAGATATATAAAGATGGGGGACTGATCAGGAACAGATACCAAATCAGCTTATTCAACAAAGGCAAACAAAAATCTCATAGAATTCCATAAATGCTGAAAAGCTAGGCTTTAGAAAGCCAAAACTAGGGTAGCTCTGGATGCCAAGAAATTCGATTTCCTGGACCTTCACTTAAATTTCTCCTCCTCCCCCTCCTTCTCCCTCCTCCTCCTCCTGCTTTCTCTCTTCCCTTCCCCATCATTCTCCTCCCTCTCCCTCTTCCTCAGCTGGTCTGTACTTGGCCAATGTCTTGATAGGATTTACTAACCAAGGTCTGAGTTTCAGAATTCAAACTCCTAGGAAAGAAATCTAAATGTTTGGTCCAATCTGTGGATGGGATTATATCAGGAAAATGATTTGTGGGTTTCTTAATTATTTCTAGTGAGATACTCTATGTGCCTATGTTACATGGATGTGCCTGATCCTACTCTTGAACCTTAACAGAATTCACTTCCAGCATAACCCCTTCTCAGTTTTATGAAAAGCATACTTCTGTTTTGAACCTCATAAATCCCTACTGTCCCAGTAACTTCACTACAGAGCGTTGTAGGGATAATTTAAGCAAATATCACATCCCTGTGATTTCCTTTCCTCCAGCTTCTCTTATAAAATAACCCAAGCATGAGACACTTTGCAAGTGTGAAAACTGAGTTTCAGTCTCTGCTACAGGTAGGAAGTCTGATGGCTAATCTTTCAAAAGCCAATTTATAATAGGAGTCCCTCAAGTATATTGCAGTACTATCTGTTATTCATTCTTCATTACTTGAATAATTCATTTTAAATGACATCAGGGGATGTGAGCGCAGCCTTGCATAGGAAGAAATAGGCAACTTGGACTTTAGTTCCGGGCATTCAATTGAATTTTAGAAAACCAGTTGCCTAGAAATTTGGGATCCTGGAGTCTTCTACTCCTTTCAGGTGCTGAGTTTAAAAGGAGGACATCCCTTCATCCCAGGTAATTAGTCTAAACCAGTTCAGAATGAGATCCCATGGTTATTTAACAGACAGTTCTGTTCAATGTGAAGTTAAAGAGACAAATGGAAATAATTAGGTCAGGAAGATTCACGTTAATCTACTTTAAATCTGTCACTTTTGTCCAAAATGATTATTTTTTTACATGATAGTTATAATAAATGTCATGTATAATTCTATATAATGTCATGTATTTACTGAAATTATTTCTACTTAAAAGTTTGGGTGAAAGGAACATTTGTGGGCTTCAGGCATTAAATGTAGATAAAATTAAGTTCACAAGGGAATTTTATTGTCACTGGGAAAGTGGAGAAGAAAATTATAAAAGTATGAATCTTCAACAACAAGAATCAATAGTTTATCAGCAATAGAGGGCTAATAGGTCATTTCAAAGTGATGGTCAAGCATTTGACTGAGTAGTACTCACCTCATTATTCTCCAGGAAGACTGCGAATCTATTTCTTGCTTCAGGCATATTTGCCTCGGGTATAGCAGAGGCTGAGTTTGGAAGTCCAGGAGAATATGGGTAATTAGAACCAGATACAGCTAAACATAATTCGAATCAATTGAAAGAGGAGATCTTAAGGCATGAAATGTAGTTTGGAGTGACTTTATGTATATATGTCTGAGATGGTGTGGTTCTGAACTGGGATAGGGCAGTCAAAATGAAAACGGAGCAACAGTAAGATAAGCTTAGAAATAATAAATTACTTGCAGAAATAAATTTGGACTTTGAAAATGAAATGACCAAACTTACCAAAAATATGGCAGTTGTGTGTGTATGATAGACAAATAGGATTCAAGAGTCTGGACACTTCCACAGTTATTTAGTTACAATCTTCCTTTAAATAAAATGAAACCAAATAAATTTAGGATACAAACTGAATCATCTACAGAATCTACATTTAGGGTTTAACTTAATAAATATTTGTTGAGTGAGTTGATTGAATTACAAGGAACACACATATGATGCATAAATTATTTGTTATATTCCTGCTACAGATTTCCCTGTTTCGTGATTTTAAACAAACATTATGGTGTAAAGATGTGTCTAGATGAAAGAGATAAAGATGATAGACTTACGCATTTTTAGATAAGGTGTACTTAATTTTAAGATGTATTAACACCTAAAAACCATACATTTGTGGTATTTTTTAAACTCACAAAATATTTTTTATGAAAAACATGAAATAACCTTTATCTTTTTTTTTTTTTTTTAGTTACCCAGTGGCAGTTACTGAGAGGTACTCACTTTTATCCTGTTGTTTTTAAAATACTGAGAAATGTCACCAATGTGGGACACAGTTACTGAATCTGAACTTTTTAGGATGCTAGTAGGATATACTTTAATTGGATCTAAAAAAGTAATTCTCCAAAGCGTGTACCTCCAACCAATTTACAGAAAACAATTCAAGGTTTGCAGAGGAGAGTTTGAGGGAAAGCACTGAAAAAATTACCAGGCTTTCCTTACTCAGCTTAATGTTTAAAGTTGAAAGAATTAGGAGTGAAACTCTAGTGGCTCATTTGAATGACAATTCATTTTGCCCCTTGAGTCAGTTGAAATTTATAATCCTCATTTCATTTTATGTCATTTTTCTCAGTTGTTCAGAACATTGTTAACGTCTTAAATAATATGCCCATGAGGAATCCAGAATTTCCGTGGTTAATGGTAAACTATGGTACTTATTTGAAATTGACAACTCAAAAAACCTTTTCACTCAATAAATGATTTCACCATTCCTAACTAGTTTTTATCTACTTTCTATTTTGAGGTGTGTGTATGAGACAGAAGCAGAGAGTGAGAGTGGGAGAGAGTGATAGAGCAAGAGATGAGAGAGAGAGAGAGAGAGACTTGTTTTTGATCAGCATTATCATAACAAGTTGGAGAGGCACAGAATTGATCTATTATGTTCTGCATTTCCAGAGCTTTGTTTGCTTTATTTTGAACTTTTCTTTACTTTGTTCTATTCTGGTAGAAATTCAGTGAAGACAATTGAATAGTCAAAGAGGCAGAAAACAAAGGAAGTCTTGATAATCCATATGTTAGCTAATCAACCTTCTAAGTTTTGAGAGTTGATTGGATTCACAAACCATGAAATGAAGTCTGTTACTTTTCCTAACTGATCCTAAACTTAATTTTTGCTTTCTTGTAGAAAACTGTTTGCCAAGTTGTGAACTTTCGGAACTAAATATTAAGTTAGAACACACCAGGGTGAGTTAGGGTTCAATGCAGAAAGTAGAACAAACAGATACTATGGGAAAATTTAGCTGAGTCAACATGGGCCTTGTAAAAAATGGTGATCTCCATGCCTAAGTCTCTCTACAATCCTGAATAAAAATAATTTTGTGCCATAGATTATTCATGGGCTGATTTTGTTCTAATTGAATGATGATGTAAATTGAATAACGACAATATAAATTATATTTAGTCAACTCTCTAATTAAGTTGTTTGCCTTTTAGAGTCAAAATCAGCCTAGGAAAAATTATCATTTCATTCCCTACAGTACTTATTATCAGTTACCATCTAAACCCATCTGTAAGTTTTGAGGGCAGGAAAGATTCAGGAAAACTGGGAGAGCATATATAGATCAGAGAAAGAATAAGAAATAATGGGTGAACCCTATGTAGCCATCAGCATGACCAAATAATACTTTAGCCATGGAAATAAGTAAAATTGAAAATATTCTGCCAGTGAACTAGGGATAAGATAAACTCATTACTTTCCCTTTAAAATCCAGTTCTGTACTTTGTCAACATAATAAGACTATCTGTGAAAAATTTAGAATGGATAGTTGGAGCAATTCTTGAGAAATTAATAAAGCTAGATCCTTGGAGCAAGCATAGTTAGGCTGGGAATTAGTATAATTTCTGTGAGCCAAGGTCAGTTAGATTTTACATACAACATTCAATGATTCAGAGTAGCCACTGATGGAGGAATCAAAACCTTACACAATGAGTTAAAAATGTGTTGCTAATGAAGGAAAGTAGAGGAAGTTGCATTTTTGGAGAGAATCACCTACAAAAATAAGAGGTACTGTCCAAGAAGGAGTAATAACTGTATGATACATTGCAAACATAAATGGCCAACCCCTGACTGAAAGGTAACAAGGACAGCACAATGTAACTAATTCTGTTGTATCTGTCTAGCAAGAGTCTGTTTAATGTCCATAGATTCTAGAAACTGAGAGCTTTTGAGCAAAAATTCACTACGTCCCACAGAAAACAAAACAACAAAAGAATTAAGTGGGCACTTGTTACAGCTAAATTTAGTGGTTTTCTGGGTGAAATATGTCCCTGGCCTCGAAGTGTCAGTCCATAAGCTATCTATGGTTTCTAGATCTCTTGTATTTGTCTTACTATATTTTTCAAATTAAATCTGTTCTTAAAATCAGAATATTTTATGTTAATCCAGATAGTTGACCTCTCTTAGAAAATAGGTCTGGGAACCCAACTCAGATTCCAAGAAGGCAATAATCAAGTGCAGTTGTCTTTTTAGAAAGAACTTGATTTTTTTTACCTCACCATGGCTTTTCCAGTGGTGCTCTTCTTCTGAACATTGATGCTTAAAGTCAGTTCTCACTTTTTAACATGCTTATACCATGGATTTTCCTTATAACAATAGGGAAATATATCTCTATACCCATATCTCTTCTGGAATGGAACATCAAATCAGTATATTTTATGTATTTCAAGAATACATGTTCTGTGGCATTGTAAAAATTTTCTAATGTACATGAAAGCTTTAAGGCTGTTTGCCAGTTTTCAATTATTTTTCTGGTATCCATGGATATATAAGTCTGTGCCTGTGCTCTAGAATAAGAGGCTTAGTTAAGCACGCCATACAAACTCCATCAAACACACACATCACCTTGTCTTTATAAATTTGTCTTAAAGCAAGCCCTTAGGTTCATTCTACATCCTGGATACAGTGAATAATTCTACAGTGATCATGGAAGTGCAACTATGCAAATATTACTTGAAGATATTGATTGGATGTTTTTTGGTATGCACCCACAAGGAGAATTACTATTTCATATGGTAGTTATACTTTTAATTTTTTGAGGTGCCTTGAATACATTCTCCATTATGGTTGCACCAATTCACATTTCCACCAACAGTGTATAAAGTTTCCCTTTTCTGCACCATCTCACCAACACTTAACATCTTGCTTTTTGATAATAGCTATCTTAAATGATGTGAGATGATGTATCTTTGTGATTTTGATTTGTACTTCCCTGATGTTTAGTGGTATTGAGCATTTTTTCATAAACTTGTTGGGAATTTTTCAGTCTTCTTTGGAAAACATTTGTTCTGGTCTTTTGGCCATTTGTTATAATTGAATCTATCTATCTAATATTACTGTTGATTTGTTTGAATTTTGTACATTTTGGATGTTAACACCTTATCATATCTGGTTTACAAATACTTTTCTGTAACTTAGGTTGTCTCGTCATACTGTGAATTGTTTCATTTGCTGTGTAAAAACAATAGTTTGAAGCAATCCCATTTGTCTTTTTTCTTTTGTTGCCTGTACAGATTAAATCAGGAAGCTTTTTACCTGTATTTCTTCTAGAAATTTTATAGCTTCAGGTCTTACATGTTTAATATTTTTGAGTTGATCTTCTGTATGGGGCTTAAGTAAAACATTTTACAGTTATACAGTTTATTTAAATATGATAATTTAATATTGATTGTATTCAGTAACTTTACACCTTAACTTTTTGTTCTTCCACAGTTCACTTTATTGATGTCATACTAACCCTTTTTATTATTTTGTGTATCAACAAATTATTGTAGGTAACATATTTTTAATATTTTAACTTTTATGCTACAGTTTAATGTGTTTACACACATTAGAAACATTAGAAAACGATTCTGGATTTGACTATATTTTTTTCTTTACAGTATTATATTCTTTCAAATATCTTATGTTGTTAATTAGGATTCTTTTGCCTCAACTTGAAGTATGCTGTTTTAGCATTTCTTATAAGATAGTTCTTATGATGATGAACTCTTAGTTTTGTTTGAAAGTCCTATTCTCTCTCATTTCTGATGGAAAACTTCCTGGTGCAGTTTTGGCAATTGAAAGGTTTTTCTCCTCCTCCCTCTCCTACCCTTATTCTTTATTTTTACAAAGAATATTTTCAGTATACTTTATACTCATAAGATAAACCATATACAAAATACACATAAATAGCATGAAAAAAAAAAACACTTCCTCAGCAGTAGAGACAAAGGCTGTAAACTATCATCAAACCTCACAATGTCCTTTTCACTCCAGTACATTACATTTGTAGCATGGGCAGGAGGGAGGTAAGGGAGGTAAGTATAATTGTGTTCCTAAATCTATATATAAAATATATAAACTTGTATAGCTTAAATAAATAAAAAATGTTCTTTCTTTCAGCATTTGGAAGGAATAAAAATATTTAAATTATATTTATTTTAATTAATTTTTTTTTGACAGGCAGAGTGGACAGTGAGAGAGAGAGACAGAGAGAGAGGTCTTCCTTTTGCCGTTGGTTCACCCTCCAATGGCCGCTGTGGTCGGCGCGCTACGGCCGGCGCACCGTGCTGATCCGATGGCAGGAGCCAGGTACTTCTCCTGGTCTCCCATGGGGTGCAGGGCCCAAGGACTTCGGCCATCCTCCACTGCACTCCCTGGCCACAGCAGAGAGCTGTCCTGGAAGAGGGGCAACCGGGATGTACTTCATATATTCAGATTTAGCAACATCGTGATACTTCCCACTGTACTGTCCTTCCTCCAGTGATCCTACCCTTCCTCATCCTTCCTCTCCTAGACCCTCCATTAATTTTTACAATGATCTCTTTTCAGTTTACTTTACATTCATAAGATGAACCCTATACTTAGTAAAAGTTCAGGAAATAATAAGAAAAAAACATTGTTCCTCTGCCGTCAAGACAAGGGATGTAAAGAATCATGGAGTCTCAGAATGTCAGTTTAACTCCTATATATTACATTTGTGGTACTCTACTAGTTACCACAGATCAGGACAATCATATGGTATTTGTCTTTATTGGGACTGGCTTATTTTACTATGCATAATGCTTTGCATTTGCATCCATTTTGTTGCAAAAGACCAGGTTCTTTTTTAAGGCTTAAGTAGTATTACATGGTGTATGTATACCACAGTTTCTGTATCCAGTCATCAGTTATGGACATCTGGGTTGATTCCATATGTTAGCTATTGTGAATTGATGTACAATAAACATGGGAATACAGATAACTCTTTCATACTCTGATATCATTTATCTCTCTAAATTCCTAGGAGTGGGATTGCTGGGTTATATATCTATTTTCAGCTTTCAGTGGAATTGCCATACTGTTTTCCACAATGGCTGTACTAGTTTACATTCCCACCAACAGTGGATTATGGTATCTTTTTGCCCAAATTTTGCCAACATTTATTTATTTTTATTTTTATTTTTTCTGCATGAGAGCCATTCTAACTGGGGCAAGGTGAAACCTCATTATGATTTTGATTTGAATTTCCGTGGTGGCTAGCAATCCTGATGATTATTTCATGTTTCTGTTGGCCATTTGTATTTCCTCTTTTGAAAATTCTCCATTAAAATCCTTTGCCCATTTCTTAGCTACATTGTTTTGTTGTTGAGTTTCTTCAGCTCTTTATAGATTCTGGATATTAATCCTTTATCAGTTTGATAGTTTGCAAATATTTTCTCCTTTTCTGTTGATTGCCTCTTCACTTTGCTGAGCTTTTGCATTGCAGTGCAGAAACTACTCAGCTTGATGATGCAATAACATTTGTTAAGTTTGGCTTTGAATGCTGTGCTTCTGGGGTCTTTTCCAAGAAGTCTTTCCCTCTGCTAATGTCTTTCAGTTTCTCCAAAGTTCTCCAATAGTAATTTGATAGTATCACATTATAGATTTATATCCTTGATCCATTTTGAGTTGATATTTTTTAAAGACATATTTTTTATTTGAGAGGCAGAGTTAGAGAAAGGGAGAGAAAGAGGCCATTCATTTTCTGATTCACTTTCCAAATGACTGCAATAGTTGGAATTGGGCCACTCAGAAGGCAGGAGCCAGGAGCTTCTTCCAGGTCTCCCATGTGGGTGCAAGAGCCCAAGCACTTGGGGCATTCTCTGCTGCTTTCCCACGCCTTTAGCAAGGAGCTGCATTGGAAATGGAGCAGCCGAGTCTCAAACTGGCACCCAAATGGGATGCTGGTGCTGCAGGCAGAGACTTAACCTACTATGCCACAGTGCTGGCCCATTTAATTGATTTTTGTATATGGTTTAAGGTAGGAATCTTGTTTCAGACTTCTGCACACAGAGATCCAGTTTTTCCAGCAACATTTATTGAAGACTCTCCTTTCCCTAGGGATTGATTTTAGCTATTTTATCAAAGATTCATTGTTTTTTTGATGCATGGTTTGATTTCTGGAGTTTCCACTTGTTTACATGTTCCATTGGTTAACATGTCTGTTTTACCAGACTGGTTTGATTATAACTGCCCTGTAGTGTATCTTGAAATCTGATATTATGACACCTTCAGCTTTGTTTTTGTTGTATAAGAATGCTTTAGCTAATCAAAGTCTCTTGTGTTTCCATATGGATTTTAGCATTCTTTTTTCTATATCTGAGAAGAATGATATTGGTACTTTGATTGGGATCACATTGGATTTTGGTAGTATGGACATTTTGATGATATTAATTCTTTGATACAATGAACATGGAAGATTTTTTTTATTTTTTGTGTCTTTTATTTCTTTCTTTAATGATTCATAATTTTCAAGGTATTTAGTTTTTTTCTGTTGTGATTCTGAATGGGATTGATCTTAGAAGTTCTTTCTCAGCCATGGGTTTGTCTGTATGCAAGGGTTGTTGATTTTTGTGTGTTAATTTTATATCCTGCACTTTACCAAATTCTTTGATGAGTTTCAATAGTCTCAGGATGGAGTCTTTTGTTTCCTCTATAATGTATTCTGCAAATAGGGATAGTTTGACTTCTTCCTTTTTGAATTCATATCCCTTTGATTTCTTTCTGTGCCTAATGGTTCTGGCTTAGTGAGAATGCTTCCATCTTTTCCCATTCGTTAAGATGCTGTCTGTGGGTTTTATCATAAATTGCCTTCATTCTGTTAAGGAATGTTCCTTCTTACTCTGTTTGCTTAAGGTTTTTAATCATGAAGTATGTTGCACTTTATCAAATGCTTTCTCTGCATCAATTGAGATAATCATATGGTTTTTATTCTTCTGTTTGTTAATGTGATGTATCACATTTGTTGATTTGTATATATTGATGCATCCTTGCATGCCAGGGATAAATCACATTTGGTACACCTGAATGATATTTCTGATGTGTTTGGTTCAGTTAGTATTTTGTTGAGAATTTTTGTATCTATGTTCATCATGGATATTGGTCTGTTATTCTCTTTCTCTGTTGTATCTTTTCTGGTACAGGAATTGTGAATCTGGCTCATAGAAGAAGTTTGAGAGGATTCGCTCCTTTTCAGTTATTTTGAGTAACTTGAGAAGAATTGGAATTAGTTTTTCTTTAAAAGTCTGGTAGACTGCAACAGTGAAGCCATCTGGTCATGGGCTTTTCTTTGTTGGGAGGGTCTTTATTAATGATGCACTCTATGTCTTGAGTTTTTGGTCACTAGGTTTCTGTGTCTTCATGACACAATTTTGGTAGGTTGTTAAGTGTCCAGGGATCTATCCATTTCTTCTAGATTTTCCAACTTATTGGCATATAGCTCTTTGTAGTAATTTCTGATGATTCTTTTTATTTCTGTGGTATCTATTGTTACATTTCGTTTTTCATCTCTGATTTTATTAATTTGGGGCTTCTCTCCCCCACCTTTGTGGTTTGTTGGGATAATGGTATATCAAGTAGGTTTACTTTTTCAAAAAAAAATCTTCATTTTACTGATCTTTTTAATATTGTTTTGGTTTCAGTTTTATTTTTTCTTGATTTTTAAAAAATTTATTTATATGTATCACATAAATACAACAACATATTAATTCTTCCCACTGTAGCCTCCCTTCCACCCACTCTCCCACCCCTCCTCCTCTTCTGTCTCCTGTTTAGACTGAAAAAGAACAAGAAAGAAAGGAAAACAAGGAGAAAAAAAATGAAAAAACTAAGAAAACTGTTCCTCAGTAGTCCTGTTCAAAGTTATTGCTTCTCAAAGATGATTTCGTCTTTTTCCCCTTCCTTCCTCCCCCTGCTTTCTTTTAGAAACTTAGTTATCTTTATAGAAGAACCCAAGAATGATACATTGTTTGCAAACTCTTAAACATAACTCTAACTTATGAGACATAATAATGTCCTCTACTTAATACACTAAAAGTAAGTGATTCTTTAAGAATAAGTTTTACTATTGAGTCTGATGGTGCAACTCTTTGGGGACAGAGGTCCTGCATGGGAAGTTAGTGCACAGTGACTCTTGGTGTTTATTTAACAATTAATACTCTTTTATATGACATCAGTGATCACCCAAGGACCTTGACATGAGCTGCCAGGATTATGGAAGCCTTTGAATCCACTAGCTAGACAAGGCCATATGCAAAGTGGTTCTCTCCTGTCTTAAGAGAAAAGTACATCCTTCTTTGGTGGCCATGTCTTTCCACTGGGGGTCTCACCCATAGAGGTACATTATGTAGAAACCAGAGCATCTTGGCATTCCAGGCCAGACCGGAATGCTTTAAGATTATTCTGAGGTTGGAGTGCTACTTAAAGCGATTGTTATTCTGAGTCTGCTGCATGGAAAGCTTCTCATGTTGGAGCCTTCACTTCTTTTTTAATTCTGTTATTCTTTCCAGACACTTAGTCCTCTTAACATGATTACTTTAACACTTGTACCTTTGTCTGTGGTCACTTTATGACTGAATCCTGTTATAATCCTTTATGACTTTGATCTGTGTAACACTTAAGATGCTGTTTTTACCAGCCAGCTTAAGGGAATTTGGGGTCCTATGGCAAGTTTTTAAACTGTACTCTTAGAAGTAAGTCAGTAGGAATGTTTGCAGAATTATACTGCTTTGCAGTTACAAACGGCATATATTTCCCAATTACAACTGTAGGATATTGGTAATTCTTCACATGGTGCCTGCCCTACCACCCTAAGTCCCACCCCTCTTCCTGTTCCCTTTCTTATTCTCAGTCTTACTTTTTTTTTTTTACCATGATCCATTTTCAGTTAACTTTATACACATATGGTTAACTCTATGTTTAGTAAAGAGTTCAGCGATTACTATAAAAGAAAAAAAAGATAAAGAAGATGATAAAGGAAAAGAAAAACATATAAAATAAAAAAAGCTATTTCTCAACAGTCTGGATAAGGATGTTCAAAGTCATTGATTCTATAAGTGTCAATGCCACTTATACAAGTTGACTTTTAGGTGCTCTCTAAGTTATCACAGGTCAGGGAGAACATACAGAATTTGTCTCTTTGGGACTGGCTTATTTTGAGTTTCATCCAGTTTGTTGCAAATGACCAGATTTTTTTTTGCTGCTGTGTAGTATTCCATGGTGTACATAGCCAATAACTTCTTCATCCAGTCTTCAGTTGATAAGCATTTGGGTTGGTTCCATGTCTTTGCTACTGTGAATTGCGCTGTGGTAAACATGGAGTTACAGATGGTCTTTTCCTATGCTGATATCATCTCCCTTGGATAGATTCATAAAGAGGGATGCCTGTGTCATCAGATTTCTGAGGTGTCTCCAAACTGTCTTCTATAGTGGTTTTACCAGTTTGCATTCCCACCAGCAGTGGATTGGGGTATCTTTTCCGGCACATCCAGGCCAGCATTTGTTGTTTGTAGATTTCTGTATGATAGCCATTCTAACAGGGGTGAGGTGAAAACTCACTGTGGTTTTGATTTGCATTTCCCTGACAGCTAGTGATCCTGAGCATTTTTTCATGTGTCTTTTGTCTATTTGGATTTCTTCTTTTTTTCTTTTCAACTTTTATTTAATAAATATAAATTTCCAAAGTATAACTTTTGAATTATAGCAGCTTTTCCCCCATAACTTCCCTCCCACCCACAACCTCCCATCTCCCACTCCCTTTCCCATCCAATTCTTGAGCATGATTCGTTATTAATTATCTTTATATACAGAAGATCAACTTAGTATATACTAAGTAAAGATTTCAACAGACTGCACCCACAAAGACACACGAAGCGTAGAGCACTGTTTGAGTAGTAGTTTTACCATTAATTCTCATAGTACAACACATGAAGGACAGAGATCCTACATGGTGAGCAAGTGCACAGTGACCCCCATTGTGGACTTAACAATTGACACTCTTATTTATGATGTCAGTAATCAGCCGAGGCTCGTGTCATGAGCTACCAACGCCATAGAAACCTCCTGAGTTCAACAACTCAGCTCTGATTTAGACAAGGCCATATTCAAACAGGAAGTTCTCTCCTTCCTTCAGAGAAAGGTACTGCCTTCTTTGATGGTCCATTCTTTCCGCTGGGATCTCAACTCACAGAGATATTTCACTTCGGTCTTTTTTTCCCCTTCCCCACGCAATGTCTTGGCTTTCCATGCCTGTGAAACTCTCATGGCCCTTTTAGCAAGATGCGAATGCCTTAAGGGCTGATTCTGAGGACAGAGTGCTGCTCAGGACTTTTTCCATTCTATGAGTCTGCTGTGTACCCCGCCTGCCATGTTGGATTGTTTTCTCCTTTTTAATTCTATCAATCACTTGCAGGCACTGGTCTTATTTATGTATTCCCTTTGAGACTTAATCCCATCTTTTTGATCAATTATGAACTTAAACTGATCACTTTAACAAGTAAGATGGCATTGGTACATACCACCTTGATGGGATTGAATTGGAATCCCCTGGTACGTTTCTAACTCTACCATTAGGGGTAAGTCAGATTGAGCATGTGCTGAACTGTACATCTCCTCCCTCTCTTATTCCCACTCTTATATTTAACAGGGATCATTTTTCAGTTAAATTTAAACACCTAAGAATATTTTTGTGTTAATTAAATAGTTCAACCAATACTATTAAATAGAACAAAAAATACTAAAAAAGAATAAGTAGTAAGTTGTTTTTCAGCAGTCAGGACAAGGGCTGATCAAGTCATTGTTTCTCATAGTGTCCATTTCACTTCAACAGGTTTCCTTTTAGATGCTCAGTTATTTGTCACCAATCAGGGAGAACCTATGATTTCTGTCCCTTTGGGACTGGCTTATTTCACTCAGCATGATGTTTTCCACATTCCTCCATTTTGTTGCAAATGACCGGATTTCATTGTTTTTACTTCTGTATAGTATTTTATAGAGTACATGTCCCATAATTTCTTTATCCAGTCTACTGTTGATGGGCATTTAGGTTGATTCCTGGTCTTAGCTATTATGAATTGCGCTGCAGTAAACATTGAGGTGCAGACAGCTCTTTTAATTGCCAATTTAATTTCCCTTGGGTAAATTCTGAGGAGAGGGATGGCTGGGTTGTATGGTAGGGTTATATTCAGGTTTCTGAGGACTCTCCAGACTTACTTCCATAGTGGTTTGACCAGTTTGCATTCCCACCAACAGTGGGTTAGTGTCCTTGACAGCATCTGTTGTAAGTTGATTTCCGTTTGCAAGCCATTCTAATTGGGGTGAGGTGAAACCTCATTGTGGTTTTGATTGCATTTCCCTGATTGCTAGTGATTTTGAACATTTTTTCGTGTGTCTGTTGGCCATTTGGATTTCCTCTTTTGAAAAATGTCGATTGAGGTCCTTGGCCAATCTCTTAAGTGGGTTGTTTGTTTTGTTGTGGAGTTTCTTGTTTTCTTTGTAGATTCCTTTATCTGTAGCATAGTTTGCAAATATTTTTTCCCATTCTGTCGGTTGTCTCTTCACTCTCCTGACTGTTTCTTTTGAAGTACAGAAACTTCTCAATTTGATGCAATCCCAATAGTTGATTTTGGCTTTGACTGCCTGTGCCTCCGGGGTTTTTTCCAAGAAGTGTTTGCCGGTACCAATATCTTGCAGGGTTTCTCCATTGTTCTCTAATCATTTGATGGTGTCAGGTAGTAGATTTAGATCTTTAATCCATGTTGAGTGGATTTTTATGTAAGGTGTAAGGTAAGGGTCTTGCTTCATGCTTCTGCATGTGGAGATCCAGTTTTCCCAGCACCATTTGTTGAATAGACTGTCCTTGTTCCAGGAATTGGTTTTAGATCCTTGATCAAATATAAGTTGGCTATAGATATTTGGATTGATTTCCGGTGTTTCTATTCTGTTCCATTGGTCTATCCATCTATTTCTGTACCAGTACCATGCTGTTTTTTTATTTTTATAGCCCTGTAGTATGTCCTGAAATCTGGTATTGTGATGCCTCCGGCTTTGTTTTTGTTGTACAAGATTGCTTTAGCTATTCGAGTTCTCTTGTGCCTCCATATGAATTTCGGCACCATTTTTTTCCAGATCTGAGTAGAATGTCTTTGGTATATCGCATTGAATCTATAAATTGCTTTTGGGAGAATTGACATTTTGATGATATTGATTTTTCCAATACAAGAGCATGGAAGATTTTTCCGTTTCTTGGTATCCTCTTCTATTTCCTTCCTTAAGATTTTGTAATTCTCATTGTAGAGATCTTTGACGTTCTTGGTTAAGTTTATTCCAAGGTATTTGATTGTTTTTGTAGCTATTGTGAATGGGATTGATCTTAGCAGTTCATTCTCAGACGTGGCATTGCCTGTGTATACAAAGGGTATTGATTTTTGTGCATTGATTTTATATCTTGCCACTTTACCAAACTCCTCTATGAGTTCCAATAGTCTCTTAGTAGAGGTCTTTGGGTCCCCTAAATCAAGAATCATATCACCTGCAAAGAGTGATAGCTTGACTTCTCCCTTCCCAATTTTTATCCCATTACTTTCTTATTCTTGCCTAATGGTTCTGGCTAAAACTTTCAGCACTGTATTGAATAGCAATGGTGAGAGTGGGCATCCCTATCTGGTACCAGATCTCAGTGGAAATGCTTCCAACTTTTCCCCATTCAATAGGATGCTGCCCGTGGGTTTTTCATAAATTGCTTTGATTATATTGAGGAATGTTCCTTCTATACCCAATTTATTTGTAGTTTTTATCATGAAAGCTTGTTTTATTTTATCAAATGCTTTCTCTGCATCTATTGAGCTAATCATATGGTTTTTCTTCTTCAGTTTGTTAATAGGTGAATCACATTGATTGATTTGTGAATGTCGAACAAACCCTGCATACCAGGGATAAATCCCAGTTCGTCTGGTGGATGATCTTTCTGATGTGTTGTTGCATTCTATTGGCCAGAATTTTATTGAGGATTTTTGTATCTATGTTCATCAGGGGTATTGGTCTGTTAATTCTCTTTCAATGCTGCATCTTTCAGGTTTAGGAATTAAAGTGATTCTGGTTTCATGGAATGAACTTGGGAGGATTCCCTCTTTTTCGATGGTTTTGAATAGTTTGGGAAGAATTGGAGTTAGTTCTTCTTTAAATGTCTGGTAGAATTAAATAATGAATCCATCCAGTCAAGGGTTTTCTTTGTTGGGAAGGCTTTTATTACTGATTCAATTTATGACTTCGTTATGGGTCTGTTTAAATTTTCTCTGTCTTCATGGTTCAATTTCGGTAGGTTGTATGTGTCCAGGAGTCTATTCTTTTCTGATAGATTTCCCTGTTTGCTGGCATACAACTCTTTGTGGTAATTTCTGATGATTCTTTTTATTTCTTTGGTGTCTGTTGTTACATTTCCTTTTTAATCTGTGATTTTATTGATTTGGTTCTTTTCTTTTTTTAGTTAGTTGGGCCAGTGGGGTGTCAATTTTGTTTATATTTTCAAAAAACCAGCTCTTCGTTTTGCTGATCTTTTGTAATGTTTTCTTGGATTCAATCCTGTTGATTTCTTCTTTGATTTTAATTATTTCCCTTCTCCTACTAGTTTTGAGTGTGGTTTGCTGCGGTCTTTCTAGATCCTTGAGATGCATTGAAAGCTCATTTGGTGCCTTTCCAATTTCTTGATGTAGACACCTATTGCTATTAACTTTTCCTCTTAACACTGCTTTTGCTGCATCCCATAAGTTTTGATATGTTGTGGTGTTATCCTCATTTACTTCCAGAAAGTTTTTGATTTCTCTTTTTATTTACTGTATGACCCAGTGTTCATTCAGGAGCATGTTGTTCAGTCTCCATGTGTTTGCTCTAGGGATTCCTGAGTTGCTAATTTCCAGCTTCATTCCACTGTGGTCTGAGAAGCTGCATGGTATGATTCTAATTCTTTTGAATTTGCTGAGACTTGCTTTATGGCCTAGTATGTGGTCAGTCCTAGAGTAGGTTCCATGTACTTCTGAGAAGAATGTAAATTCTTTAAGTGTAGGATGAAAAGTTCTGTAGATATCTGTTAGATCCATTTGGGCTATAGTGTTGATTAAGATGCTGTTTCCTTGTTGATGTTCTCGCCGGTTGATATGTCTATTTCTGAAAGTGGAGTATTGAAGTCCCACAATACTATTGTATTGGAGTCTAAGTCTCCCTTTAAGTTCCTTAACGTATCTTTTAAATAAACCGGTGCCCTGTAGTTAGGTGCATATACATTGATAATCGTTATATCTTTCTGTTGAATTGATCCCTTAATCATTATATAATGCGTCTCTTTTTCTTTCAGCCATATGCAAAGAATTATAATAAATAATAATTAAGCTGATAAACTTTTTTTGACAGGAAGAGTTAGACAGTGAGAGAGAGAGAAAAAGGTCCTCTCTCCGCTTGTTCACCTCCAACATGGCCGCTACGGCCGGCGTACTGAGCTGATCCAAAACCAGGAGCCAGGTTCTTCCTCCTGGTCTCCCATGTGGGTGCAGGGCCCAGCCCATGAACCTGGGCCATCCTCCACCACCTACCCAGCCCACAGCAGAGAGCTGGACTGGAAGAGGAGCAACCGGTACAGAATCTGGCACTTCGACCAGGATTAGAACCCATGGTACCAGTGA
This sequence comes from Oryctolagus cuniculus, assembly GCF_051225735.1. Taxonomy (NCBI): domain Eukaryota; kingdom Metazoa; phylum Chordata; class Mammalia; order Lagomorpha; family Leporidae; genus Oryctolagus; species Oryctolagus cuniculus. The sequence goes on along the minus strand of NC_142868.1, from coordinate 40,007,722 downwards.
TGCAGGTGTAGGATTAGCCTAGTGAGCCTCGGCAGTGGCCCCTCTTTCTTTCTTAACAGTTTTTGTGTTAAAGTTCATTTTGTCTGATATTAAGATGGCTTTGCCAGCTCTTTTTTAGTTTCCGTTGGCATAGAATATCTTTCCAACCTTTCACTTTCAGTCTGCATGCATCTTTGTTGGAAATATGTGATTCTTGTAAGCAGCAAATAGATGGGTTTCGTTTTTTAGTCCATTCAGCCAGTCTTTATCTTTTAACTGGAAAGTTGAGGCCATTTACATTCAATATGACTGTTGATAAGTAGTGACTTTTCTCTTCCATTTTTCCAAAGATATTTCTAATGCAAGCTTTGAACTTCCTGTGATCTTTTACTGAGAGATATTCTTCCTTTACCTTCTTTCATACTGATGGCCATTTTTCTTTGTATCTGTGTCTAACACATCTTGAAGCATCTTTTGCAGGGCTGGATGAGTGGTGACAAATTCTTTCAATTTCTGTTTGCTATGAAAGGTCTTTATATCACCTCCATTCACAAATGAGAGCTTTGCAAGATACAATATTCTGGGATGGCAGGTTGTTTTTTTTTTTTTTTTTTTTTTTGTCTTGGTACTTGGGCTATATCTTGCCATTCCCTCCTAGCCTGTAAGGTTTCTGATGAGAAGACTGCTGTGAGTCTAATTGGAGATCCTCTGAGAGTAATCTCACATTTCTCTCTTGCACATTTTAGAATCTTTTCTTTATGTTTCACTGTTGGAGCTTGATTACAATGCGTCGTGGTGAGGATCTCTTTTGGTCACGTTTATTGGTGGTTCTGTGAGCTTCCTGTACTTGGATGTCTCTTTGCCTCTCCAAACCTGGGAAGTTTTCTGTTAGTATCTCACTAAAAAGGCCTTCTAATCCTTTCTCTCTCTCCATGCCTTCAGGAACTCCTAGAACCCGGATATTGTTTTTTTTTTAAAATAGTATCCTGTAGATTCCCAACAATATTTTTTAGATTTCTAATTTCCTCTTCTTTTCTTTGGTTTGACTGTATGCTTAGCTGTGCTCTGTCTTCTAAGTCCAATATTCTCTCTTCTATCTCACTGATTCTGTTTTTAAGGCTCTCAAATGTGTTTTTCATTTGTTCTATTGAATTCTTCATTTCATTTTGGTTTCTCTTCAATATCTCAATTTCTGTTTCTACTAATTCCTCATTTCATTTTGATTCCTCCTCAAGATTTCATTTTCATGAGAGATATTTTCTGTCCTGTTCTGTATGGATTTCTGTAGTTCATGCATTTGTTTTTGATAACTTCTAAATGTTCTTATCATAAATTTTTTGAATTACATATCTTGCATTTATTCTAGCTCATCATCTCCGTAATCTTGTATTGGAGTGTCATGTTCATTTGGGAGCATCATTATGTCTTCCTTGTTCTTGTTTCCTTGGTTTCTGCATTTGTTGATTGGCATTATGGAGATATTCTTTGGTTTCTTCTTCTGTTTTTTTTTTTTTTTTTTCTCTGTGGTGGCTTTTCTCATCGTACTATGACGCTAGATAAGTGGACTGTGTGCTTTTGGTGAATCTCTAGAGGATCATGGTGGGCGCGGCCAGAGATCTCTGTTCAGTTTTTCAGAGTTAAGGGTGTTCCAAAGGTGGCACAACCAGCTTTTGTGTGGTAAATTTTCTCTCTCTCTCTCTTTCTCTCTCTCTCTTTTTATTCAGAATGTAAGTAATTCCACTCAGCTGAGCCCTTCTCATTGATGGCAATCAGTGCCCAACTGCTAGCCCCAGTGGGTATAATATTTTCTGCTTTCTCCGAAGGAGCACATAAAAGATCTCTGCAGTCCTCAGTCTAAGCTCAGATTCCCCTGCATTCTCTCTCACCGCATAGCCAAAGCTGCCCGATTTTGTGGCATCTCCCACTGAGACTACTCATGTCTCAGCCACACCATGAGTTCTCACTCACACCCCCAGTTTTTTGTTATTTTTTTTCACAGTCCTCGTTCATAAGCTCCACACATTCACTAGGTTTCTTCTCCTGGTATTTCTCCCCACCAGAGTTAGGTTTTTCTGTTTGGCTGAGGGTGGACACAGCCCCGAACTGGTGCAGCTGTTAGGTATGTCCAAAATGGTGCCTACTCTATTGTCTCACTCGCCTTTGTAAGGTGAGTGGAGAGAGAGAATCTTGTACATACTGTTTTATTTTATTTTTTTTTCCTCTCCTCTAGTTAGATTGGTGTACTTTCCCCCACAGGGCTTCCAGCCTCATTCCCTCTAGGCTCTTCCTGCCACTTTTCTGCCAGTGTATTGGGTCACTGCAGTTTCATCTCAGCTCCTTTTCCAGTGCTGTAGTGGAGACTGCCTCGGCAGCTGGGCTTCTGAGCCTTGGGCACCCATGCCCTCCACATAGGTCCACCATGTCCCTCTAATTCTGGAAGAGTTTCCTCTGCACTTTTTTTCCTAACTCTTCCCTGAGACTACAGTGTCTTTTTTTTTTTTTTTATTAAACTATCTTTTTCTGGATTATCAATGAGCTCCCTCCCTATTCTGCCATCTTGGAGCCCCTCTCATCTTGTTGGATTTCCTCTTTTAAAAATGTCTGTTTAAGTGCATTGCCCTTTTCTTTATCAGATTGTTTGTTTTGTTCTTGTTGAGTTTCTCAATCTCTTTATATATTCTGGTTGTTAATTCTTTATCAGTTGCATAGTTTGTAAAAATTATCTCTCCAAAATTCTGTCAGTTGTCTTTTCACTTTGCTGATTGTTTCTTTTGCAGTGCAGAAGCTTCTCGATTTGATTTATTCCCATTTGTTGATTTTGGCTTTGATTGCCTATACCTCTGGGGTTTTATCCAAGAATTCTTTGTGTATGCTGATGTCTTGCACATTTTATGCAATGTTCTCTAATAATTTGATGGTGTTGGGTCATAGATTTATGTCTTTTGTCCATTTTGAGTGGATTTTGGTGAATGGCGTAAGGTAAGGGTCTTGCTTCATGCTTCTGCATGTGGAGATCCAGTTTTCCCAGCAGTTTCATGAGGAGATTGTCCTCCTCCTGGGATTGATTTTTAGCTCCTTTGTCAAAGATAAGTTGGTTGTACATGCTTTGATTGATTTTGGTGTTTGTATTCTGTTTCATTGATCTGTCCATCTGTTTTTTCTACCAGTATCAAGTTATTTTGATTATAACTGCTCTATAATATGTCTTAAAATCTGGTTTTGGTAAGCCCCTGGCTGTTTTTGTTGTATAAAATTGCTTTACCTATTTGGGTCTCCTATGTTTCAACATCATTTTTTCTATATCTGAGAATAATGTCTTTGGTATTTTGATTTATAACTCATTGAATCTGTATATTGCTTCTGGTAGTATGGACATGTTGATAATATTGATTCTTTCAATCCATGTACATGGAAGATTGATTTTGTTTCTTTCATTACTGTTTTATAATTCTCATTGAAGAAATCTTTGACATCCTTGGTCAAATTTATTCCAACATATTTTATTTTTTTGGTAGGTATTGTGAATGGGATTGTTTTTAAAAGCTCTTTCTCAGCTGTGGCATTGTCTGTGTATTCAAAGGCTTTTGATTTTTGTGTGCTGATTTTATATCCTGCTAAATTTCCAAACTCTATTAGTTTTAGTAGTCTCCTGGTATAGTTTAGGATCCCCTATATACAGGGTCATGTCATCTGCAAATAGGGATACTTTGACTTCCTCTTTCCCCATTTATATCCATTTGATTTCTTTTTCTTCCCTAATTTATCTGGGTAAAACTTCCAGGACTATATTGAATTTTCTTCTAGGTTTTGTGTTTTGTTTGCCTATAGCTCTTTGCAGCAATTTCTAATGATTCTTTTTAATTTCCCTGTTGTATATTTTATATTTCCTTTTTCATCTCTGATTTTATTAATTGGGTCTTCTCCTTCCTTTTTTTGGTAGTTGGGACAATCGTGTGTCAATTTTATTTATTTTTCCAAAAAACAGCTCTTCATTTTGCTGATCTTTTGAATTTTTTTGGTTTCAATTTTGTTGATTTCTTCTCTAATTTAATTATTACTTTTTTCCTACTAGTTTTGGACTTGTTCTATTGATAATTTTCTAGGTCCTTGAGATGCATTGATGGCTCATTTATTTGATGCTTTTCTTATTTCTTGCTGTAGGCTCCAATTGCTATAAACATCTCTTAACACTTCCTTTGCTGTATCTCATGTTTTGATATATTGTATTGTCATCTTCATTTGTTTCTAGAAATCTTTTGATTTCCCTTTTGATATCTTAAGTGACTTATTGTTCATTCAGGAGCATGTTGTTTATTCTCCATGTGTTTGTAAATGCTGTGGGAGTTCCTGCGTTTTTGATTACCACTTTCATTCTATTGTTGTCAGAGAAGATGTATGGTATGATTTCGATTTTTTTGAATTTGCTGAGACTTGCTTTTTGGCTTAGCATGTGGTCAGTCCTAGAGAAAGTTCCATGCACTGGTGAGATGAATGTGTACTTTTGTTGCTGTAGGATGGAAAGCTCTGTAGTTATCTGTTAGGTCTTTTTGGTCTATTGTGTCAATTAACTCTGTTGTTTCCTTGCTGATTTTCTCTAATTGATCTGTGTCACTCCCCGTCTTCGTGGAGGAACGACACAGGACCCTGCACTGTTCTTTCGTCTGCTCGGCCCTCCCCGGGTTTGCTGCTGGTTCTTCCCGGGTTGGCTACCGACCCTTCC